>NC_091824.1:107132634-107207634 GCF_038994185.2 Dermacentor albipictus | reverse complement strand
ATGCGTCCGGGATCGAAACCACGACCTCTAGTTCAGAAGCGTCAACGCCATAGCCATTAAGCTACCGCGGCGGGTAACGGAGGTAGGTCTCGGAATACTGCGCTCTTAAAAAAACGAAAAAAAAAACCCCGCAATGTTCGTTCATACAAGGTTGTCAGGGAACCGATATGTAGCCTTTCGGTGCATCGGTAACTACAGTACGCGGTACATTATCAGCCGCGGTGTGTGTATGTGTTGTGAACTATTGTGGGTATATCGGTTTTAATTCAACGAAGCGAACCTGCATCTTTGTATTGCCAGCATTAAATGGTAAATCTGCTCACTGTCTGATCGCTTGGCGTAGGGACTAAAACATAAGAACGCATGCTCGTGTGCGGCCAGCCTAAGCAACCACGAAACATCTAGGTGGCAGGCGCTATCAAATATTTGTGATACACCGGCATCGTTCTCACGCATATCAAGTCTAGTAGACTTGAAATCACTATATGTCTACGCTAGCCTCCTGCATGAGGCCGATGGCGCTGCTGAACACAGCGGTCACTGCAGTTGGTGAACCAGCATAATACATATATAGGCTATATATGTGCTTCGGCATTGCCTTTTTTTTTTTGCCCTGTAAAGCCTTAGTAATATCCGAGAGGGATCGCACAAAAAGAATGCGACGCTATTGTTGAGGACAAAATTTCCGTAATACGGGTGAGTGCGTCGTAGAAAACGGGACGAACGCAAGGGAAAAAAAAAAAAGAAAGAGAAAGGGTTATCATCCTCTTTCTCGAAAGAGAGAGAGAGAACAAACGGGATAACGCCGCAATACCTCGCATAGGCACGCCACACAACGTTTATAGATCTATAAATGTTGATGCCGCATGCTTGGACAATGCTCTATGTAGCGCAAAGGTACCTGTAATCCAGCATATACGACTTCTTAGAACGCTCGCGCAGTTCGTAAACGGTCGCTTTCCTGGACCAGTATAATTCACACTGCAATGTATGATGTTATTACTAATCAAAACTATTTTATTCATGGGTGGAAACCTCGTGCACCGAACCCAGTAGTCGCGCAATGTAATCCGCAGCTATCAGTTTGAACGCTTGTCAAAGTATAAGGTTGGTATTTATTATTATAGAAAAGCTGAGAGGTCGGCCTCAATCAATTTCCCTGCCTGCAAAGTATAACAGCTCAAGTTCTACCATAGCAGAACGGTGCCCACACTGTTACGATTTTCGCGTGTGCTTCATTGCTCCTTAACCGCAGTTTAAAACTAAAGGAGAATACTGCAGTTAGGTCACATTATTGAATGGAATTTTCAGAAGTACACAATTGATCTCCGAGGCTGATTGTACGCTCAAACACGCGCGCGCACATCGCGCTGCGTGCTCCGTCCGCCTCAACGTATGACCACTTCAGTACGACTCACAGAACCGTTTTGCACACAGAAGATGCCACGTCATCCTAAAGAGACCGCACGAGCGCCAGAATAAATGCCAGAGACTACCCCTGAAGATATACAAGACGAAGCGCTCGCCCAAGCCAGCATGCCGACTGCCCATAGATGGCGCCGCTGCGTAGCAATATGGTCTGGGAGAGTGTTGAGGTATCTGTACAGGAAAAACTTGGAAGCTTACCAGCAAGTTTTCGGCCTGTAGAGTGGGCAAACACAGCAACGAAGAACGTTAAGCGGAAAGAGGCTGAAATAATCTCATCGGTGGCCGCAATGGAAAAGAAACCTGCCGTGAGTAACTACTTAAGAGGAAAAAAACGAAATCAGGAAAGAAACAATTTATGATAACTCAAAGGGAAGCTCATTACTTTTCGAAGCGAGATCGGCATGGCTCAGAACACGCACCTATAAAGCGAGATACAAGAAGGAACAAGAAGCATGTGCCTGCTGCGGTAAAGCTAGGGAAATGATGGAGCATGTTTTATTAGAATGTAAAGACGTCTGCCCAGCTGTCGATTTAGGCACCGTTGGCATCCTTGAAGCCCTTGGGTTCAGCGAGAGCAGTGGAAAAGTAAACATGTCCTCAATAGGGATTAGTAACAGGCGATAGGAGGATTGGTGGAAGTAGGGAAATGACAAAAAACGGAGACGTAGAAAAGCAAAGTTCGCAATACGGGATCAGAAAATTTAATTGTGGGAGTTCATGGTGTTTTTTTTTCTTGTTTAACCTGGGTAGGACAATATGCAGTATATTAGCAAGAGCTTGGTGGCCGGCGCAACCCACCGCCCCGTTCCAAAGGGGACGCTCATAACATCCATCCATGGTGGTGCCCATGAAAAAAAAAAAAAAACTGCAGCGGATGCGGCTGTGGTATCAGGCTTCGCCAGGAATTCGTTGGATTTCGCACGAGTCTGTCCAGGAATCTAAGGCTTAGACCGCGATGAAAGTTTGGCCTGTACTGCGCTCGCAATTATACAGCGCGTACCCGCGAAGTGAGATTCTGCGCGTGTGTGCCCTTTTACCGCGAATATATACTTCCCGCGGAACAGTTCGCGGACATTCCATACACGTGTATACGTGCGCGCAGATACGTTCTCATTGGTGAGACGTCTTGCACGTGGTATATGAGGGCGAATCAGAAAGTCTTTGCCCCTATTTTTTTGTAGCAAAAATTATCGCTGTAATTGCGAAGTCAACATATCCATTCCCAGCGATGAACTTATCTTGGACCGGCCCGGTCTTATCTGCCGGTAGCTGCGTGGCACGCCGCTGCTGTCAGTTGTTGAAGATGGGGGTTGTGCTTCACACGTGCACGGCGTACGGGCAGCGAAGTGTGGTTCGTTTTCTATGAAGCAAGGGACGAACGTCCATCGAAATCCGCAGGGAATTCCAGCCCACGTATGGGGAAAGCTGTCGCTTTGAAAAGTGTGATGTGGTGGTGTTGTGAGTATGCAAAGGGCCGTGAATACTTGCATGACAATGAGCGTTCGGGAAGGCCGCGTGTGTCGCCTACTGACGACTGCGTTGGGACAAATTTCTGAGCCAGTGTGAGGACTATGTGGGAAAATAGCGTAAGGTACGTAGAATAGTACGTATACATTTGTAATTACCTTTACGTACCTTATTTTGGCTTATAAATATGGTGGCATGTACTTTCTGATTCGCCCTCGTATAGCTTCCAGAAACTTCCATAGTAATTCCGCGCTCAAAATTTACGCAACTATCATATCGGCATCGACTCGTGCGTGACATGGCGCTCAGAATAGGGAGTACTACGGAGGGCGCTTTGCTGCGTATGCGCGCGTGTGTGTCCGTGTTTGTCACGTCCCTGATGATTTGGGCCGTCGAAAATAGCGGTGTCTGCACCTTGGCCCCCCTCTCGCCAGCGGGCTGGCGCCTATTTCGAGACGTTTCGAAAACCCCTGCTCGAGCAGCCGCCGATGCTGTAACCGCGGGGCCCTGGCACACTGCGCTAGAACGCCTCTGATTCAGCCGTGACGTGCGTCCGACCCTCGCGCTCCAGTTCGCGCTCGACTTCGTCTGCTCGCTCGCTCGCGCCACAGCCAGGTGCCTCAGTTCACGGCCATGCGCTCCTCAGCACGTATATATATATACACGTACGAGCACCATATGTATGCGCCACCTCCGTACTGGGACTGTGTGCGAGGAAACAGAGGCCGCGGGCACCGCGATTGGGGGAAAGCTCTCACGCATTGCATGGCTGACATCTCGTGCAAGCGGTAGACGGGATCGTCGTGTGGGTTACGGAACAGCTTTAAGGTCACCGCAGCGAGGCCAAATGCAGCACATATAAGTATATAGAGTGGCACTGTTTGTGAAAGTGCCACTCTAGGGGGCGGGACCCTCGTCAAGCTGTACCCCAGCATTTAGTCCCGTCTCCTCTTTTTCAATGTGAAAAGAAACAAAAAACAGCATTCATTCATTCAAAGCAACATGGGTTGTTCTATATATAACGTAACCGTGCATTAACTCTCCAGGATTTTTCTACTCGGCAGCTACATCGCATGCACCTGCTAGACCTGCATCTACCATACGCTGTCGTGCATTGAATGTATCTCGTTTCCATCGCCGCGCTGAGATGTTCTAATGCCGCAGTTTTGTCCGCGCTACGTATAAATTAACACTGGAACGTTGCATCCTGGGCACGCCAAATATTTGTCACCTACTGTATTGTGAACCACTCATTTCGCACCGTATCTTGTACTCTCCAATTCTGTGATGTTCCTTCGGGGCTCAGTATGTTGCAATTAATTTTTATACCATTTCGTAGAAATCGGAAAAAGAATTCCGGAAGCGGATGAGGTGCCGATCGGTGGCGCGTGCCCTTGCCAGCCGGCATGCTGTTACACGGCGCGGAATTACGCCCTGACAGTTCGGTAATAAGGTTATCCGCTGCTTTGTTCGTGCATAATTGCGGGACGGAAATATTTATCGCATGACCTTCTGCGTTTCCGTGAAGCTTTGTTGTTTGACTTTTAACGCGATAGTGTTAAGGGCTGAGGCTGCGGCTGTCGTTTCGCAAAAATCATTTCGAACCACGCAGGCCCTCCATGTAGCGCAAGGGAGTTATACTGAACTAGTTGAATTTGTCAAGGTAAAACACGTCAGAAAAATCGTAAAGTACGACTTACACACAACCTACAGAAATATAGCGTCGGCTTGTAATTTGGACACACGAGAAAACATACTTATGTTACGCGGAAACTCAAAACACAAACACAACAAGATTTGTGCGCGACGGCACGCGCAAGTCTCCAAGGCCGTGAAGCGGCCCGCCCGTTTCCTTGCAACACCTCCAGGTAGTGCTCGCGGCCCACGCATGAAGCCGCGTTTCTACCAGAAAAAAAAAAGAATAAATAAATTAGGGGGTTTTACGTGCCAAAACCACTATCTGATTATGAGGCATGCCATAGTAGGAGACTCCGCAAATTTGGACCACCTGGGGTTCTTTAACGTGCACGTACCACGGGTGTTTTCGCATGTTGCCCCCATCGAGATGCGGCCGCCGTGGTCGGGATTCGATTCCGCTACCTCCTGCTTAGCAGCCCAACGCCATTGACACTAAGCAACCACGGCGCGTGTTTCTGCCAGAAAGCTCGCCTTCGTGCATAGCGTTCACCGCCAGCGTTTCCCGGTTAACATTACGGCTACACAAGCTGTAGTTGCCGATAAGCGTGAGAAGCAGTCAGGGATCTTTGAATGCTGTCGCGTTTTAAAGGCGAAGGTTAAGCGTCCTCCAAATTTTCTTGGAAGGTATTGTAGTCTATCTTTACCGACGACCAATGAACTGCGCCGTTTATATCTATGACGTCACGATGAATTACTGCGGGAAATGCAAGGCGGCTTACCAAGTCTTACCAAGCCTCGTACTCCCACTGTAAGGACGATTTTTTTAGAAGGGTTATTTACTAATACAGCTCAGTTGTCTTTTATATATATATATATATATATAGCTTCTGTAACAATAAAAGAAAGTCGGATAGACCAGGTCAGACCATTTTGAACTGACAAGCGCAGTGCGTTACAATGCGCCCTAAGGATCGTGCCTGCTAAGTAGCACATCGCTACGCGCCGCGGAAAGAGCTGAAATTTCCAACCAAGCGCCATTCGCCCTTCCCCTCGCTGGTGCCGCGCTCCCAGCCGGAGAGGTGACGTATATGTGGAAGTGCGCCTACGTACATGTATATGCTGTGACGTGGCACATTGCATCTGATACTTGTGCATATCTGTTGTTTCAATAAACAAATTAAAGTTTGGAGAAATAATTAAACACAATCGTAATGTCTGCGTGTTTGTTTTCTTTCGCACCGTAGCAAGATGTACTTCCGTTTCGTCTGCTTGTTCCCGCTTCGTTCAGTCGCAGACAACGAAACTATGTCATTTTGTACCGTGTTCCAGAGCGCGATCATTGTGATCGCTCTGTGGTCCGCTTGTGTCTGCCTCAGTGTTCATATAGCACTGACTTGTAGTCATTGGTCTATGCGTAAAGACACACGTGCAGTTTTGCGGTAGGTCGGCGGAAAACAGCAGGAGCGTACGATGGAGAAGCTGGATCCGTCGATGGTTTTCCGCCTACGAAATGTAGACTGCGGATTCGTGCCCACTTTGTCGGCTGCCATACGGTTCCGTCTGCACTGTAAAAATATCGATGAACTTGCGTGCAGCGTAAATTCACAGCGAACTAGCGACAGCTTGAAGTTTGTAGATATCCGCGATCACTTAGTTCACACGGCGTACGCTGCGAACTCAGCGCTCCCGCCAGTCTCTGAAGCATGGTCGCGCCGGAAAACTGAAAAACTTCGTTCCAGGTGGGTAGTTCTTGTAGCTATGAGCACAGCTTACGACGCAGTGATTCATACGCGACATTGCAAAGCTCCAATAACAACCTGACACGGCTCGACTCACCATATCCAGCTTTTCTGGACACGTACCAACTAGCGCCCCAAGCGGGCCCGGCACGAAGCTAGCGCGTTTTCAATGGAACGAGCGGGTTTTTCGCGAATAACAAAAGCTGCAGGCCGATTATTGAAAAACGCAGGTGACAAACGTGTTCTGGAAGACAGTCCACACGAGCCAAATGCAGTGATCACTCTATGGCACGTAAAAATTTTGTTCCCACAGCAGTTAAAGTTTTAGCAATGGAAGCCTATGGAAACGACGAAAATTTGTGCTCGATTTTTGAGGCAAGAATGATGACTGTAATAAAACTATCCAGTCTATCGTAATACGCAGTGGAGCGAAAGTAGTCCGGAGACTCAGCTTTCGATTGATGCCTCTCTCGACTCTCCACATATGGCGTTAGACTGTTCCCGAAAGCGATTTTTGTAACACTGTCGTGAAAATTGCCGTGGTATCTATAACAACATGAGCGTACCCCTCGGTGAAGCCTCGGTAGCCGTGGCCGAGTGGTAGAATACCGAGCACCTTTCGTCCCGCATCACGGCGGCCGCGGTTCGATTCCCCCTTCACGGCGGTTTTTTTTTTTTAAAGCAGCATAGGACCTAGTTTTGTAGTCTCTCACTAGATGGCAGAATCACAAAACCCAAGATTTGCTTTCGGTTTTGGTTTCTCAGCAGCGCATTTTTTGAAAGCCGCATAGGGCTTATAGTCTCTTACCAAATGGCATAAACACAAAACTCAAGAATTGCTTTCGGTTCTGGTTTTCCAGTGGTGCTCTTGAAATATTATGCTTTCTGTTTTTCCTTCATAAAACGCAGCAGTATCGTGTTCATTTGTTAAGTCATCGGTTTTATGAAGGTTTTATTCATTGGACAACATAACTAGAAGCTTGCGCATGGCTTTGTGTTACGAAAAAAAAAAAAAAACTTTCGTGCTTTGTAGCGTAGAACCTGCAAGAACAAGATGGCTATTCTTACTGCGTTCTTCTGGAAGGCCCGTTTTCTTCGACTTTCGGCTGTCCTTAATGGCACACACTCCGAGCGAATGACGTCCAGCTGTGCCACAATGTTACCCGGTCGCCAGTGCCATTCCTATGCAACATTCGTGTGGAACAAAGGGTCTGCTAGGCTGAGTCGCTGCCCGAACGTTAATTATTTCTAAATATTCATCCAAATAAGAAATGCACCAACTATGAGATGTGCAGCGTCTGGATTAGTAGCTACTGTCAATGTGTTCCCTACAGCCAAGTGATATCAATCCGCAGGTGTGGCCGTAAAAAACCATTTGAGTAAATGTCCTTCGTTCGGTGCATTTGCTTTTAATGGGCAGCATTTTTTGTCGAGTACCCCTGCAATTTGGTAGCAAAATCGTGCAATATCGTGCCTGTAACGCCAAAAGCTTGACGCATTTCCCATATAAATATATAGGTCTTCATAAAAAGTGTTGGGGTGACCAACTTGAAATTGGAAGTGGCACCAGCATAAATTTGGGCCAAAGTGAATTTAGCAGTGATATGGGAGTGGCCCTACCTAAATTTGGGGTGAAATGGTAATAAGCCAAGCTGAACTTGAGGCTGATATGGGGGTGGCCCAACCTAAGTTTGAGGTGATATAGGGTTGGGTAAGCCTAAGTTTGGGGGAATATGGAGGTGGGTCAGCCTGGATTTGGGAATGATATGGGGGTGGGAGAACCTAAATTTGGGGGTGATATGGGGGGTGGGCCACCCTAACCATGGGCGTGATATGGGGCTGGGCCAAGCTGAATGGAGGGGGGGGGGGGTAGGGGGGCTAACCTAAATTCGGGAGTGATTTTCGGTGGGCCATCCTAAATTTGAGGTGATAGACGGGTGGGCCAGGCTAAGTTTGGGGCTGATAGGGGGGTGGGCCAACCTGGATTTGATGATGATATGGGGGTTGGCGAACCTAAATTTGAAGGTAACATGGGGACGCGCTAACCTAACCATGGGGGTGATGTTTGGCTGGGCCAAGCTGAATTGTGGGGGGGGGGGGGGGGTAGGTGATGGGTAGACTAACCTATATTGGGGTATGATTTGCGGTGGGCCATCCTAAATTTGAGGTGATCGAGGAGTGGGCCAGCATTAGTTTGGGGCTGATACGGGGGTGGGTCAACCTCAATTTGCAGGTGGTATTGGAGTGGGCCAATATAAATTTGGCGGCGTTGTGCAGGCGGGCCAATCTGTATTTGGGGGTGATATGGGGTTGGTCCTACCTAAATGTGGGGGCAATCTCGGGGTCGGTCAATCTGAACTTGGGGGCGATATGGGGGTGGGCCAACCTAAATTTTGGTGTGCGTTGACTGGAATTTTGGGGAACGATTTATGAAAATTCGTGGATGGACAAACTTGAAAATTAGGGGTGGCCCAATTGAAATTGGGGATGGGCCAACTCCAAGTTTAAGGCTGGGCGAAAAAAAATCGGGCGTGGCCGACTTAAAATCGGGGGGTGGGCCAATTTTAATTTGAGGGTATGCCAACTTGAAATTCGGGGGTGGGCCTATCTAATGTTTGGGGGTGGGCCAATTGAAATTTGGGGGGCCTGTTTACGAATAGTTAGGCAACACCAGTGGTGTTTCTGCATTTTTTTCATCATCGCAAAGTATGTATATTAGTAATTGTTACCTAATACTCCTCAAGGTGAGCTACCATCGAGCCTTCCCAGCCCACTCGGCTGATAATGTCACAGAAGTACTCTCATCGTGACAACTGCGACGTTTAATGCGGAGATCACATGAACAAATCGCAGACTGAGCTGACCATTTTCGCACCAATGTCATTGCTAACACTACTCGCTCGCGCTAGAGGCAAAAGAAGCTGACAACTGTCATAATTCAACTTTCACTCGCACGCTAGTCGACACGCTCACAGTGCACTATTTCGCCAATCATTGGATAGAGCCTTGCTGGATGTTTTACTGTCATGTTGCGTCGTTTTTCACGAAGGCCGTCTCCCGAAAAGAGAACAGATTTTTGAGATTGACGAGGCAAGCTAGTATATAACTCAAACGAAGCAAATGTATAAACGGTTATAGTGATTTTTCAAAAATGAATATAAGTAAATAAGATTTCAGATGGTACTGTTTCGACCGGGCATGACAACGAGTTTTTCCCGCCTGTCACAGTGCTTTGACCGAAAACCTAATCATTTAGCTCAAACGTGTTGCCCAATACTACATGTGCTAAATGCAGAAAAGTGTGGTGCGTGGTCACAGCTTCAAAGCCAGTCTATTTTGTGTACGGTTGTTGATATTGTAGTAATGTGGAGTTTTCTTCTTTATAAGAGCACAAAAATAAAAATATAACAGATGGTAGCTAAGCGCAAAGTAAATTGGAAGATCTGAAACCAGCAATTATTTTTATATTGTGGATTGGTCTTCTCCGCCGGTAGATCGCTGTCGCATTACTTCAAAGAATTTTGTTTGTGTGCAACTGCAGCAAAAACGAAAATACTACCATTTCATTGCCAGGACCTTTATGCCCTCTACACACACAAGAAGGACACCAGATAATTGGCAATATCAGTTTATAAACTGACATTGTTTTGCTAATTTCAGTGTAGCGTGGTGCCTGCGGACGGAGTATTTTCTTAGTATCAGTCCAGTGTTAGCAGTGAGAAGCAGTTTGGTCTACCATTCCCATGAGGGCATACTAGCCATTGTAGCGCTTTACTGTAGGACAAATTAAGTGCTAAAAACTTGGTGTGCCTTGTCCTTTCCGCAGGTCTTCCATCCATTCTGTTATGGTGACGATCAACGTTGTGTCCCTCAGGCCTCCTCCTCATTTTTAGCTTCACCATCGCGAGAGTGGACAGAGAAAGGAAGCTTTCTTGACAATCAGCCCCAGCGGGATTCCACCACTCGTAACTGCTGCAATTTGCATTCAGTGACTGGGCATGCTAAGCACATCCTTAGTTTCACAATTACTAGAGTACGCAGAAAAAGTAGAGCTTTGGTCGCTATCACTACCACGAACCCATGTCAATGCAGATATAAGTACGTGCAGGGGCTGAGTATGCTAACCTCTCCGTTACCACCTGCTTCCACCACCTTAGATTTTCCAGGCATACCTGCTTCTTGTTTTCATCGCAGACGCATGCAGGATAAACGCGGATAACTAAAAAATCTCAGTGCCCTTCCACTCTGTGAAGAAACATGACCTGCAAAGCTGTGTATGTGGGTCCCTTAATGGTGAACTGCACCTCCACCGTATGTCGGCCCCGCATTGCACTGTCTTCGAGATCGGCCCACATATGGGGAGTGCTTAACGGCTGCTTCATCTCCGCCGCGGGTCTCCCCGGCGTGGCATTACATTAGGGATCAGCCCACATATGGGGAGCGCTGAACGCATGCTTCACCACCGCTGCCGGTCGGGCCGGTATTACGCTACCTTCAGGATTTGGCTCTACACGCGGACGCGATAGTGGAAAAAGTAGCCCTTAAGAGGAAGCTTTAGCTCTGGTGGTCCTATCTAAATAAATGTAAAAGGACAACTCGTTTTTCTCGACAGCCACTGCATCTAATTTGACAAGGTTTGTTGCATTTAAAACAAGAACTCAAAATCTAGTGTCTGTTGGTTTCGAATTCTTGAATTAGGTCATCATTTGTTTATTCAAAATTGTTCAAAATTGCAAATTTTTAAAAAACGAAACCATCAAGTTTACAACTCTCTTTCGGGAAAGAAAACTGATATCAAAAATATGTACATTGCATCTAACAGCACATCTAAAGCAGACAAAATTGATATATTACGCATGAATCTTAAAAAATTTAGTAATACGGAAATACAGCTTTTCTACAACCCTTGTTCAAAACGTAACGACTTCACGTAAGATATAAATCGGCATATTGGAATTGTCTTATGGATGCTGTTTACAGAACCGCGATATCAGTTCTTGATCTGGAGTTATTAATTTGTAAACTTCGTTCTTGTGTACTTTTCGCACTTTCGAATTGTTGAATATCTTTTACCAAAATTTAGGCCCTAAATAGAAATTCCGCTTCCAATAGTCACTAGAATTGACCTTTCTCTCCCGACTCCAACAAATTTCGTTAAAATCGGTCCAGGGGTTATCTAAGAAAAGCGTTTCGGCGTTTTACATCTATTTGAATAGGCCGAGTCGGAGTAGGGCCCGTGTTAAAGCTTCCTCTTAACGACTTCGCTGTAAAAAAAAAAGAATAAAAGAATTAAAGAAAACAAGAACGCTGCATCTATCAATATCGCCGGCTCAGATTTCGTCATGATGGCACCGTCCCCATCGGCACGGCTCTGTGAGCAGCTACCAAGCTGTTCACTTTCGTTATCTTCCTTCCCTTGGCGGCCGCGCATTGTCTTGATGCCAGCGGCGCGCTAAATCTGCACCCTCATTCCGTCATGCATCGCTTCTGCGACCAAACAAGCTTTCGGCGGCACACGTACACTGCCGCGTCGACACCAAAACTTTAAACTGCTTGCTTTCGAGAAAACAGCATGAATAAAAATGGAAGGCGACTATAAGGCCACGGGGAATATGTTCGCGGGGCCATACTGTTGATGACAGCATACCGAAAGGCTAAATGTGGTCAGGTTGACTTTACAGGTTTGGAAGGAACGACTGACGGTCTAGCTGCTTCATTATCACATAAACAGCACTTGAAGTTGTCAGCGCAGTTTGTGTGTTGTTCCTCCTTTGTGTCCCGTCGTGAACTGCTGTTCTTTCTGTGGCTTTACAGATGTTCCTTTTCTGCGTCAGTTACGCCTTCCAGGAGTGTTTACTTGGAAAATGTTTGTTTGCATGGCTCTTACAGAAGCATGTTTAGTCGAAAGTTTTTCGATTGGCTGCATAATCTCGAGGACGGGCTCCAAACTGCTCATTTTCTTTAGCCACGTAAGAACCATTACTGAAAATTTAATTAACGTAGCTTTGTTGATTACGCAAACAACTTCTCAACTTACTCCGCATCTAGAGATTACCAATCTGAACACTCGAATGATAAAATGATGTTAACATTGTTTGTATCATTTCAATAGTTTTGTTTCGTGCAGTTAAAAGCAGCCGGCATATTGATGGTGTTGTAGACTTCTTATAAAGTAAGTGTGAAAGCTTAGACAGGTTATCTTTGCACAAATCAACTTCATGAGCTTAAGCACATGTGCCCAAATTTGCACGACTGCCTTTACAACCGATTCTGATATATTATACAAGAAGCACCTCAGCGCTACGGTACATCCCACAAGGTGTGCGAGAACATTGTGTGCGCTCCCGATTAAGTGCCTGAGCGTTGGCGGCATCAGGCTCGGTTTCCTGGAATCATAAGGAATAAAAACTGCTGCCTGGAGGAAAGCATTGGGTACATTTTCAGTACTTTGTAACATATGGATCATCACGGATGTGCACGTTAGAACGAAAAGTACTGAAATATTAAGATGAGGCTTTCGCTGGATGTATTTTAGCTGTCTAATGATAAGATCTAAAGAAAAATGCTGTGATTTTGTGACAAATAATGCTGACATGAAATACGAGCTCCGACACAGTAGCCGTGGTGGAACTGGCCCCTGGACTATTGGGATACATTGAACCACGATACGCTGGTTTGACAGTTCGCGCTTGAATTTCCTGTATGTCGGCGCCGCTGTGCAGTGTTGAAGGCCCTTTTTAAACGACAAGCACTATTTTTCAGCTAATATTGAAAGCAACTGTATTCCTTTTTTAGGGGGGGGGGGGGGTGCTTTTTTTTAGCGTCTAACCACAGTTCCAAAGTTATCAGTTAGCTCAAGATGCGCCTGCATGTGTTTCTAATATACAGTACGTTGTCACGGATTCAATAGCGAAAGAGCGTTATCTTATCAGATTGCGGGCGTGAAGCGAATACTGGCCTACATTCGCCGTCACATTTGAGGACCCGAGATTGCGCTGCAATGTACGACCATTTCAGTATGACGAACTAACGCCTTGATCCGTAGATCGGAATCAGAGAAAGCACTTTGCACGCAGCCATCGTTGCGCTTTGAGCGTTTTCTTTTCCAGAGCAAGCTCACTTTATAATGAGTTATATTCATGACTCACTCTTTGGAAGTGTTTTGTTCTTGACATCCCTACAATGTGAGAGTATAGAGGCGCTCCATCTTCATTGAGTGAACACTTGGAAACGGACTAGGCCTTTTCTTGCGTCTGCGTTTACACACTTACCGCATCAATTTATTTCTTATAACCTAATTTAGGAGGCTGTAAAGCACAGCAACCTTTTATTAACAGGACGTTTTAATAACACAGAAAATATGAATGCTTATTAGTCGGCTTTCACCTCATGGTAAGGAATTTCAATAAAGATACCTTTATGATAATTAAAAGCCTATCCTCTTGGCAACGTTTAATCTGAGTTCCTCTTTGCAAGCTGATACAGACTTGCACGTGGTTCGTATCGGGGCCCTCAACACATGTCTAACCGTCAAACAAAGAGTTATTCCGAATGTTTAATTTCAGGAAGGCGTGTTACCCTCCTGTCTTTCATTCCCGTTCGCAAACACGCATAAGACGAAAGTGCTGCATGAAGAGCATCGTTAGTCAAAACCAACCTGCTAGCGTTACTCACCTCGCTTATATCGCTGTCATTTAGGCTTACATACGAAATATATATATTTTATATCGACGCATCACGAATCCAAAAAGACCTGTCCCTGACCAGCCCAGCTAGGTTTCTTTCATTTCGTACTTCGTAGCAGCGGTTAATAGTAGCTCACGAAGCACAGCACTGAGTGGGGATATTGCAGAGAAGGTGTTCTATATACTGTCTCGTCACCCACCAAAAATTGACCGCCATGCTCCTGGCCATTCCTGGAAAATTGTATATGTGACGCCCAGCCTTTTGGAACACAGCAACTTTGTTCTGCGATTGGAGAGTCCAGGTGAGAGACAGGGTGGTTATGTAGATAAAGACACGCTATTTTCTGCAGTAACATAGGAAAACATGAATGAATGCCTTCATTTATTGAGAAAAAAGAAGACCAAGCATCAGTGGAAGCACGTCTCAGCAGATTGGAAAAGAAGCGGGGGACAAAGAGGAAAAGCTGGAGGCCGGGTGGCAGTTGAAGGCGCAGTTTAAGGGCGAGAGAATATAAGTAAGAGTTGGTGATACCAGTTGAATTCAAGTGTAGATCTGTGATGTGGCGAGTAAATGATTGGAGTCACCGCCAAGCATCCGTCATTTGCGGTAGTATGAGCACCCGCCGTTCTTGGTAACAAACGTTTACTGAAAACCAATCTTCGCAATTAATTATTCATCAGCCATACCTCGCCACGTATTTCTTAGTGGCAGCGTCAGTGGATTTCAACTACGCTGTCGCGACAAGTTACGACTATAACGTGGCGCTTGCGGTTATGGTTGCCATACTCGTGACTCTTACTATTGCGCGAATACTATAAACATGGGCTTTCTGCACAAGTTAGTGAACAGACATTTTAGAACCGCGTTTCTCACCTTACATACGCGCAACGCAATCACCATTGCAGCATGTTACGGTGCGCGTCCTTTCAAGACAGAGACGAAAACAAAAGAACGCGTTAGAAGACAGGGTACCGACTTGGGCCTCGTGCCAAACATATCCAAGCCAACAATATTTATTTTATTTCAATACCCTAAATGCCCGATGCGGGCGTTACGTAGGGGGGGATTCATCAAAGAAAACTTAACAATATACAACACAGAATATAAACGGCTGAAGACAGGAATAAACAATTTAATAAGCCAGGTACAAGTTGACAGGGGAAGAAATGCTAGGAACAGGTGCTGAAAAAATGCACATGTAGCAAATCCCACAAAACAAAAATCGCACCTTCAGAAGTTACAAAACATGTCATCTAACATTCCACAGAACGTTACGGCCCACACGCACACACTGAAAAAAAACGAAAAAAAAACGCACATCATTCTAGTGGAATTTTCTAAGTATGGGGGGGGGGGGGGGGGACCAAAGAGCTGTTTGAAATGATGATGTTCCAGCGATAGCCGTAATGCTAGAAGGAAGCGAATCCCACTCTTCAATAGCCAGGACCAGAGGTGAGTATTTGTATCGTTCTGTCCGAGCGAAAATGGGTTTAGTCTTCTTCATGTGATCTACACGAGCCGGTGTGTGCGGCACCGGGAGAAGATGTGAACTTGCGAATGGTGTGTTGCTGTGGTAGAGAGTATGGAAAAAAGATAAACGGCTGAGTTTTCTGCGCATGACCAAAGGCGGGAGACGGAGCGATATTTTCAGTGCTGTTACACTTTGATACCGAGAGTAACGGAAAAGGATGAATAGAGCAGCCTTGTTTTGTATACATTCCAACATGTTAACAAGATAGGTATAATGAGGGTTTCAGATCACGGGTGCGTATTCTATCACAGGCTTGATTAGCGCGTTGAATGCGTGTAGTTTTGTATCCTGGTTGGCTTGGCATAGTCCGCGTTTAAGAAGACCAAGGTTTCTTAAGTCTTTGGTAGTAATCAGTTCAATATGAGTGCTCCAGGATAAATAAGAGCTAAAATTTACACCGAGGTATTTTACCGACGCTGAAGTTTGAATGATAGTATTATTAACTGTGTGGGCATTAGGAATCGTCTTAGCAGCGGAAGTAAACTTGAGATGTATGGTTGTGTCTACGTTAATTACCATCTGCCCTACCACACCAATGAGTTAGCTCATCAAGATCAGTCTGGAGAGCAACGATGTTAACAATCATGCCGTCGTTTCTATGCAAAGAGGTTATGTATTTAAACTTCTCGAGTGACAGTCGAATCCGCCACCTACGGGAGCGCTTGAAGCCGCCGGCGGCCATATTGTTAGAGGAAAAGGAGCACGGCTACAGTACGTGGCTGCAAGCACGCGCGACGCAACTGTGCTTGCGGTTCTGCAATAAAAAATCAAATGAGACCCCTTTCGGAAGTATATCAGCCCGGCATATTGTGTCACTGTTGCCAAAAAAAAAAAAGAATGTCATGGTGGTGGGTGCCTTGTGTTCTGTGTACAATATGCTGCGAGAACTGAAAAAACAGTCGTTTCCTGTTTTCTTCATTCAGTAACCTGCCGCGTGCATCGGCACTGTGATGCCCTTTCGTCGATACGTGGTGCTGGGGCGTATTGGCAAAACATGACCTTGAAATATAGTATCCTTAGGCCATTTCTTTAAAAAATCACTATTTGTGTTAATGAACGTTTTTTATTTAAACCTAGAAAACAAGAAAAATATTCAACGGTAGGTCTCATTTTTGTCCGGCGTTTCAGTTCTAGCTGAAAAGAGTTGGTGAAAGCAAATTTACAATAAAGCTAAGGCGACCCACCATCTGCACGAAGCCGCAAGCCTACATGCGCTCCAATGAGGGTAACCTGCCAAAGTTAAAGTCATGCGTCACTGGCGGCTCAAGCAATCTTTACTTTTTTTTTCGTTTCTGCATCCGTTCTTCCTGCGTCTGCGGCAAAAACGAGAAGTGGGAAGGCAGGGAAACGGAAATTTGTGCAGGCAGGTGGTAGCGTAATGGTTACAGTGCCCATCTCCCAAATGCAAGGTGCTGCATTTGGGAAATGGGCTCGAATCCCGGTGGTTTGTTTGGGAAGACAGCTTTCTGTGCACTCTGGTGACTGCGACGCTCAGAATTAGGCGGCAGCCTGACGACAACGGTCGCCGTCAACGTAACAGAATAAGCGGGCGTGCAAGGTCCCACTTAAAGCCGAAAGTACATTCAGAGGAGATACGCTATACTCTTGTCAGCAAAAAAAAAAAAGTGATGAGTAACGAGCGGTGTTGTTGAGCGACGCTGTAAAGCGATAATGTCATTATAGACAGGACCATGCTCCAATCCCGGTGCTCAGCGGAAATATGCATCGACAGCATTTCAACTAGCGTGTTATTGATACTTCATTAAGGTCGTTGCGTGTTTGTGTTGTGTCTTGCAGGAGCGAGTAGTATATGAGATGACATTGGAGAGAAGGCGTTGAGCGAAGTCCGCGAAAAGTAATTGAGGATAGCCATATTGAACGTCGACGCCGTCTTGAAGAAAGCCTGCGACTTCAGTTGC
The DNA here is from genome assembly GCF_038994185.2 of Dermacentor albipictus. Lineage (NCBI taxonomy): Eukaryota > Metazoa > Arthropoda > Arachnida > Ixodida > Ixodidae > Dermacentor > Dermacentor albipictus. The sequence goes on along the minus strand of NC_091824.1, from coordinate 107,190,226 downwards.
TCAGCCGACAGAAGGCTTGAGCAGTAGCATACCGCTGGGCGTATTTGGTAACCACAGCGATAGACACACACTATGCGGAAGTAAACAGAGGAAAGGGACGTAGTGAGTTGGCCGCCCTTTTCAAGCTCTGCTTGAAAAATGCATGTGGCGAAGTATGACGCACCAACTAGTATATGCCAACCCAAATGAATCAGCGCGGTCATACTTGCGCGACATGCCATGGTGGCCTGCCACCAGGACATCATGAAGTTGCAGCGATTACAGTTTGCATTGGGTACTTGAGAATTAGAACGAGCACATCAGAGACGTCTGAGGGATGTTTCTACGGTATGAGAAGACATCGCTCTCGCCCTCCCCCCCCCCCCCCAAATAACTAAATCATGAATATAAGCTTACGAATAGGGGCATCATAAGATCGAGCACTAGGGCGCTTGTTGATCTTGTTCAGGATGACGTCAGCGTTTCGTTCAGCGTTTATTTCTGAGAAAATGAGTTGGAGTTACGTTTATTTGCATCACAATGGTGGGCGTAATCAGGCAAACATTGACAGCATTTCATTAGAGGGTGCCTGACTACTCTGTGGAGATTACGTTTAACAATGACAAAAAACACAGATAGCTTTGCTTACATCGATTCGCACATACGTGGGATCCGCATAATTTTGGGACTATCCATTTAGATGCTTCAGAATGGCGCTCATTAGCGCAACATTTACATCCACAGTGAGCACAAGCGGCTGTCGTATCCACAGTAGAATTGATTTAAATGGCTTTAATCCCATGGACATATCGTCGCCAACTTCCGTGGGAATGCAGTCGTCAAAATGTAATACAGGTGACAGGGAAATCAGGAGGTTGATGAACGGCAAGAAGGCGGGAACATGCGCATGACCTCAGGGATATAAAATGACTTTTTGAGCAGCTTGGTCAGGGGGCCATGCAATGGTTTCCACATCTATTAAAAATCTTCCAAAATATTAACAGAGGCCGACAAAAATGCGGGCATTTTGGGAAAAGTGAAACCGCTGAAAATTTCACGACAGCCTTAGCCTAAATATAAAAGATGACTTAAAAATAAGAAACCATAACGTTGACAGGGTGGCCAAATTCTGGCACAAATAAATCGGCTGTTGAAGCAGTTCAGCTGAAACGCAATGGTGCGAAGTAAGGCGAGAATGTCGGCAAGTATTGAACAAAGGTCAAGTAGGTCCTGTGGCCGACGCCAGCGCTCGGCAGCTGTCAAACGACTGCACGTATTAGCGAGATGCCTGGTCGTCAGTAATTACAGTATGATTCGGGTCTGAAATATTGGACGCGGACTCCATCACATTGAATACAGTGCATTCCACGGTGTCATTCTTGGACAGATGTTACCGACTCTCCAGCAATGAGGATGGGAACAAATTGTCTCACGTGCCGGCTGTCGCCTTCCTCCTACTGCCAACATTCCTTTCCCTCCGTAGTTGCTTAGCTTTTATTGGGTTCGGCTGCTAATGACGAGGTCTCGGGATCGAATCCCAACCACGGCAACCGTATTTCAATGGGTGTGAAATGCGAAAACCCGCGTACTTAGGCTTAGGCGCACGTTAAAAATCCCAAGTGGTCTAAATTATTCCCGAATCCTCCACTACGGCATGCCTCATAATGAAATTGTGGTTTTGGCAAGTGAAACCTCTTAATGCGGTATGTAACATTCGTTAAGGATGTCCTGGGCAGTAGCACAACTCTTGAATACAATTAAGTTTCAGGAGTTGCGCGTGAGGTCCTTGAATATGTCATCATCGTCATCATCATCTTCATCATCATCATCACCATCGTCAGCATCATCATCAGCCTGGTTACGCCCACTGCAGGGCAAAGACCTCTCCCATGCTTCTCCAACAACCCCGGTCACCTACTAATTGTGGCCATGTCGTCCCTGCAAACTTCTTAAGCTCATCCGCCCACCTAACTTTCTGCCGCCTCCTGCTACGCTTCCCTTCCCTTGGAATCCAGTCTGTGTATAATAGCTGTGTCTTACCAGTACTCACCTACGGGGCAGAAACTTGGAGGCTTACGAAAACGATTCTACTTAAATTATGGACGAGGCAACGAGCTATTGAAAGAAGAATGATGGGTGTAACGTTAAGGGATAAGAAAAGAGCAGATTGGGTGAGGGAACAAACGCGAGTTAATGACAGCTTAGTTGAAATCAAGAAAAAGAAATTGGCATGGGCAGGACATGTAATGAGGAGGGAAGATAACCGATGGTCATTAAGGGTTGAATATGTGGATAGCCTTTATGGCGTTCGATAGCTGCTAGTCTACATTGCGGCTATATAATAAAGGCTGAACGACAACATGGTAGAGAATGTGGAGAACATACAAATCCCTCATATATTACTGCCCAATAATTTTAAATAGCGTTCTTGCTTCACGCACGTGGATAGCCGCCATAGGAGACTACTTTGGAAACTAACTGCAAGTACTGTATATGTCGTACCCAAGGGTGTACCTGGCCTGGTGGCCAGTAAATGTGACGTAATATTGCAAGCAGCTTCGGCCATAGCATGCTAACGGATGACGACACAGACTGAAGTGACTAGCGCAAGAGTGGACAAGAGAGAGACGCTACAAGGACAAGCGCCCAGTTGGAAGTTTGCGCTTATCCTTGTCGCCTCTTTAGTGTCCCGTGTCCACTCTTGCGCTAGTCACTTTAGCATGGAATACCAACTAGCCCCCTCTCACACCCTGCGACGACACAGGGACAGTTTGCTCAACTCTTGTTTCGTGACTTTTGGGTCAAGATGAAAAACCGACATATCCATGTATATGTCCTAATACTTAAGCACATCTAGATTTGCAGCTGCGGCGATAGCCCATGAGTGCGCATCGCAAAGTCGCTAGTGAAATAATTGTGTGCACCTTAACAAATTCGATAAGGGAAAATCAAAATCCATCCACGACGGCGTCTCTAGTAGGCGCGGTGCGATGTTCGGACTTTAACAATGTATGCCGATTGAAGAAAGGCTGCCCCGAAGTGCTTCTGACGGTTAGGCTAGCTTCTTTACTCCGTAGAATGAAAAAAAGAAAAAGAAAAGGAATAGATAAGAAAAAAAAGGAACCGAATCAAAAGCCCAGAATCAACAATTGCTCGTCGCGAGTAAACGCTGGATGACGAGCAATTTCCAGGCGACGAGCGAATACGCTTGATCAAGAACACTGATAACGCTGGCGGGACAAGCATTGTGGCGAAGTTCAATGCGCAGGGATAGCTTTTACTTTTTTTTATTTTTGTTTGGTTGACGTCATCACGCGTCACCGCGGGAAGTTTGAAAAGTTTAAGGTGAGTACGCCACGTGGTGGCATTCACGCGAACTAAACCCTTGTGTCCAGAAAAGCTGGATACGGGGCCGGCTTCTGTGCTGAGCAGACGAGACGCGTTCGCTTGCTCCCGCGCTGAGGCGCCCCCGGCGCATTGCACGTTCCCCACAGTAATGTAAAAGTACGTTCTTGCGAAAATTAACCCCTCTAAGGTCGGAACACCGTTGCACATCGAGAAAAATTAGAACAACTTGTTCACCTTCATTCGTGCTCCTACATATTCATACAAAAAAAAAGGTGAGAGAGAAAATTCTATGAACTGTTATTGTTTGAGTTACAAATAATTTGTGCATCAGTTAAATAGTAATTGGTGTTCTGACCCACTCGAACTTCAATCCAGCGTATCAGAGACGCTGCCATATGGGCTTTGCGTTGTTTCCCGCGCTCAAATAAATAAATAAATAAATATATATATATATATATATATATATATATATATATATATATATATATATATATATATATATATATATATATATATATATATATATATATATATATATCCCGAAGGCGCCGTAGAGTAACTACTGTGATCGCTTTTGTAAACATCATAATTTACGGTGTTGCTTTGTGAGAATTGTGACGGGCGCGGGCAGAACAAGTCAGAACAAGGGATGGTGGCGTTCCGATATTCGCTATATAACAAGACGCATGCGACTTTTTTCGAGAGATATATTTACGCGTTCTTCGTATATATATATACGTACGTCTCCGCGTGTGCTATACCGGCTTCCGCGCCCCAAGAGCGCGCATCGATCAACCACCACTTTCGTGCAACGGAATAACGGCCCGGTCGTCTCTTCTTCCGCTTCCTTGCACTCCACTCTCTTCCCCGTGTCGCTTCCTTTTCATTTTTCTTCTTCTTCTTCTTGTCCCTTAGCTTTCTTCGTGTTTTGGCCGTTGGACGTTCCTGATTTCAGATCAGTCTTGCGCCAGCCTTTTCGCGGCCGCCGTCGTGTGCCCCCTCTCCCTCTCTCTCTCCTTGGCCGTCCAGTCGGTTCGCTTGGCACGGCGCGCACGCTGTCAAGTCTTCCAGAATGATGGCCGCGTCCTGCGCTCCGTCAGTTTCCCCTTCCTCCCTTTTATATTTTCCCAGGTGTATGAAACTGAAGGCACACCCTGCAAAAAAAGAACAAACGAAAGAAAACGAAAAATGTGTGTGTGTGTGTGTGTGTGTGTGTGCGTGTGTGTGTTTGTGTGTGTGTGTGTGTGTGTGTGTGTTTGTGTGTGTGTGTGTGTGTGTGAGAGAGAGAGAGAGAGAGAGGGGGGGGGAATAATATGTGGTTACTTCCGAACGGACACGATGTGTGCTGCCTTCCGCGGCCATGCCGGGGCGCCAGCGATATTACGGAAGCAACATATAAGTACGTTTGGGGGAGACGGTGCTGCTATTTATGTTATACTTTTTTTTTCTTGCGGGTGATCACTATAGGTAGTTCCACCGTGATTCGCCAGTAGGTTCCTGGGTAGTAAGGCATACCGAGCCCTTCGCGGACAAAACCACAGCGGCGATCGTCATAGTATATGTGTGTAGACGAAAAGTGCAACGGTTCATTGGCCGAAAGCGTTTCTACAGTGTCCTCTTTGTGCGTATATTTATGTCTGACAAGTTGCACGCGTTTGAACCTCTACTGAGTGCGTCCCCATTTATGGAATCTGACGTGAAAATGCAAACGCGCTTTCTTCAGCTGCTTGTACTCGGGTACAGGTGATTACAGGTATTACAGGTACAGGTACAGGTACTCGGGTACAGTCATCGAGTGCGGGGCCGCCGTCTTACGCGTCCTGATTTACCCCCCCCCCCCCCTTCCTATTAGAAAGAAGCAACAATAACATTCGTTGAGCTTTTCCCGGAGGCCTTGGTAAGGATTTGCAGTTGTACCTTAGATCTGCATGTGAAACTCGCGCAGTATTCGGAGCATACTAGTAAGGTGTCTCGCAAGCGCGATGGTCGCAGTCGCTACGGTGATCTACATACACTACGGTGATAAACTTTATTGAAAGGGGGAAGGGTAAAGAGGGACGTGGCTGAGCGTTAGGGGTCAAGTAAGGCCCTGGGCCTGTACATACACTGCAGTTTAGTAATTTTGTAGTTTCATGAAATTTAAATAGAAAAAATGTCCTGTGGCAGATAGCTTAATTCTAGTCATATAGCTGGATTATTCTGAGAGGCGGGCATTACTTGCAAGAGAAATTAAAACACATATTCAACTAATTAAGAGAAGCCCGCTAATTATATTTTGAATCAGTTATATTGCGGCACATATTGCAATTTACGAATTGTAGGCAGTTGAGTTTGCAAGGCGTATCCACTTGGAAATGAATTTCCAGAATGACTCCAGTTTGGATATATTCGTCATCAATCAAACTTGCCCTAAAAATGCATTGTTGTTCCATTTACTCTTTTAACAAAACGCTCTTTTGTGGGATGAATCACAAAAGTAACTGGAAGGCCCACGTATCTTGTTCCACACTTTCGGAAATAATGTCTCGAAACTGATATCACCCTGGAAATGAATTTCAAGTGGATACGTCTTGCAAGCTCACCGGCTACTATTCGTAAATTGGAATATGTGCATAAATTAATTAATCGGGAAATTCATTGTTAAATGTTTGTTAACTATTTGAACACGTGTTTCGATTCCTCGTGCTAGTAATGTCCGCCTCTTCGAATAACCATAAGCTCAAGGACAAGAATTATGCTATCTGCCACACAGGCGGTTCCATAAAACCTAAAAACGATCACCTTGTACATTTGGGACGGGGGTGCGAACGTTTCTTTCCGCTACACCCTTGGCGGCGTCTGGACACTTGTTCGTGTATCTTCACTTTTTTCACATGGCAAAAAAGAAAAGCAAAGCTTTGAGAATTGGTACCGCCATGGGAATCGAAATCCTACCCCTACGGCTGTGCGCTGTTGCAGTGGCGTAGTAAGAGAGAGAGAGAGAGAGAGCTTTGAGAACCACCAGTTTAGTCGGCTGGGCATAGTCCTCCCACGATGGGGCGTCGAGGTCTTGCCTCTTCGCCGCTTCGTAGGCCTGCTGGGTCGCCCAGAGTTGGTCGTCGAGATGGGAGCTGCGTAGGGCTGCGTGCCATATCGATGCGAGGGTCACGGTATGTAGCGCCCCCCCCCCCCAAAAAAAAAAAGAAAAGAGGCAAGAAACCCTCATTGTCCTTCCACTCCGTGAAGGATAACCAGCCAAGCTGTGTATGTAGGCCTCAATGGCGAACTGCACCTCCGCCACTGGTCGGCCCGGCATTGCACCATCTTCGGGATCGGCCCACTTTCTTTTGTGCTTGAATGCAGAAAATGACGTTTTGTTAAGAAAGTGACCGGAACGTCAATGCATTTCTCTGCAAAGTTCGTGAACTATTATCTCGAAACTGCTGTCATCCTGAGAATTCGTTCCAAGTTGATCCGCCTTGCCAACTCCACGCGGCTAGAATTTGTAAACTGCAATATTGGGCGTAAAGTAAATACTTAAACAGCTAATTAATGAATGTTTGTTAATTTCGATTTATTGCATTTCGATTTATTGTCAAGTAATGTCCGCCTCTTCGAGTAGACCAGCTCATGAACTAGACTTGTGCTATCTGCCACAGGCAACCCTTTAAATAATGTTGAAAGTGTTCGCTGAAACACCCGGTATTCACTGCACATTCGAGTTGTGGCGTCGGTGCACGTACATACCTCGGATGCCGCAGGACGACAATGTTGCGCGCATTGCAAGCAAGTCGCTTTTGAGAAAGCGGCAATGACACCTATTGTTCCAGTGATACAGTTTTTATCTCCTAAACTTGTATTCATTTTGTAGGAACCGCCCAATTATTGGCCGATCCCCCACATGTGAGTATGTGCTGCCTGTACCTAGCAAACAAATATATATATATATATATATATATATATATATATATATACGGGTTTTACGTGCCAAAACCGCGACCTTCAAGCTGGCGGTGTTCGTTGTGGTCTACTTTTTTTTTCTAAATTCTGGTTTGTGACGAGCACCGTTCCGCCCCTCTGCGGCTTTACGCGAAATTAAAAAAAAAAGAAAGGAGGAAGAACATCACGGTCACGGCGCAGGTGTGCGTGACATGCGGACGTGTATATATAGTATGTGTGGTCGGGGGAGCGCTCGGATCGAACGTCCCGTAACGTCCTTAACCGCTACGTACCGGCCTCACACATCCCCTCCTTCTCCTCGGCGCGTTATGGCTGCGTTCGGTCGGTCGGAAAGCTTCCGCGGTCGGTCAGTCGGGCGCTCGCCCGCTCGCTTGGTCGGTCCGCAGGCCCCCACGGCGGCGCGCTTCGCCATTATGCCGACGGCAGCGGGGTGTATTTTTGGACGCGCCACGGGCGTTCTGACTCAGCGGTCAGACTCGCGCACGTCGCAAGCCGAAAGAAGACGCAAGCTTGGCACCCACCCTGTCGCCGCTTCTGACGGGGCAAGGGGACAAGGTAACCACGGAGCCGGGCTCCAGTTTCTGCTCCTTGCACTACTGGCTCGGGTGTTTCGCCACATGGCCTGACCTTTAGCGCATTGTTCCTGCCAAGCCGGCCGGCGTGTATTTTTACATTCCTTCCATGCATACATACATACAACACGCACACATACATACATACATACATACATACATGCATGCATGCATACATACATACATACATACATACATACATACATACATACATACATACATACATACATACATACATACATACATACATACATACATACATACATACATACATACATACATACATACATACATACATACTCGTTTTCGTGGCCCAGCTGTGCTGCGTTTCCGCTTGTTTTGCCTTTTTCCTGCGCTTCTTCGTGACGTCTTTCATTTCGTCACGAGACTTCGCGTGCGTGCGAACTGTGGGCGCGAGCGTGCGCGGGGCGATGACGTTGCGTAATGTTATGTCTCCATGCCACGTGGCGCATAGCGCTGTAGCGCGCACAGTTGCAGTTTGTATACGGTGGCTTTGTCGTCATCGCGGCTGTTGCGTGACTGAGCTCTTCATGCTCGTCGGCCGCTGCGCCTGTGAGCCCGTACAGTGATGTGTTGGGCTGGCGTGCGCGACGCGTGGCGTCGATATCTTGGGTTTCCGCACGCTGAGCCATATATACCGCGGTTTCAGCAGCACGCCGCGGGAGCTCGTAGCGTATAAGGCTGCACCCGCAGCGGCCTTCGGGGTATCGCGTTGGAAATCTTTGTTGTTGCGTTGACAAATGAAGGGATGCACCCTAAGAAAGGCGTGCATGTTAATAAATCCACGCGCTGCCTTCCAGCGTTTATTTTACGGAGCTGCTTCAGAAACAAAGTAGAAGTGTATGAGCAAGTTGTCGGGTGAATGGCGAACCGCGGAGAGCATGATCATTGATACGTGTGCCGGAAAACGCCCGTTTCGTCACATATGTTTTTCATGGAGTCACCGATCGGAGGATTGCAAAGCTTCCGCTTTAAAGGGCAGCGCACTCACTGTGCCTCCGTCCTCGCTGCGGGCTGTCCCCTCCTTCCTGTACCCCCTACATGGAGGAACAGCTGATGCGCAAAGGTAAAGCGTCACGTTAGTGAAGTTGTGGAACAGGAGAGAGGTGGACTGTAGAGCGAAAACGGGAGGACTAGATAAAATAATATCGACAGTTGGGGCTCCTGCACCGAGACAGTAGGAGGAAACGCCTTCTTGGTAGAAAAGAAAAATTAAGCTGGCAGATCGCCAAAGCAGTTTCCTTAATTACGTTAAGTCTGAAATATTGGGAGGCTGAAAAGGAACAAAGAAAAATGTCTATCGCAGCGCTTGGAGCGACAGGGGTTCTGGTCTGGCGCTATCACCGCTGTGCTCATTTTGTCTTATATACTTCTGTTTATTCTTTTTGTGGACGGCTCTCTCTCTCTCTCTCTCTTTCTTTGATTTAAGAAAAGTCACGCTCTCTCATGATGAGCACAGCTACAGGAGCGCTCCCACAGATAATTCATATATCTGTGGGAATATTATAATATTTATAATGTTATATATGCATACGCACAAAATTTCATGGTACCAGGTAGGTTGCCTTACTGAATACAGCGTTCCTTTTTCTATCGTCGTTGTGAAATCTTTTTTTTTTCATCACAGGAAATAAAGAACAGAAGCAGTGGAAACAATGGCAGATCGCTTGTTCATGATCTGTATAACCTAATCCGTTTTCCTTTGCTATCAGCCGCACAGCGCTGATATTGTATTTGCTGACCATCTTTATACACTAGCTCTCACGCACTGCCCTACTCTTAGCCAGTGCTACAGAAAGGGTATGTGCCATTGCTTATGCGATCATTAACAACCTCGTGTACGGATGTCCAAACCTGGCCTTGCGAAATTCTCCACTCAAATTCAAGGATGTCGATGCGCATTTCGGTGCGCAGTTTCTGTGTAATAGAATATGAAACAGGAAGAAACTCGTCTGTGCATGGTGCTACAAGGTCGTTTTGCATCGTTGAAATCGTTGTACGAGAGCGGCTAGAGGCGCAACCACGTATTTCGGTAGTCGCTGCGATATAGCAGCCTCACCTGGCCCCAAGAAGCGTATTCTAATATCGATGTCACGGTCCGTGCGAAACCACAAGTCTGCTAAAAAAGATACATTCTGTTTCACCAACTTCTAAAGCTCTCCTCTGCAGAAGGTATTTCAAGTAATGGGGGTTGAAGAAAAATCTCGTTTGGTGGATGATTGGAGAAACATGAGAGAGAGAGAGAGGGGGGGAAAGGGAGGGAGGGAGGGAAGGAAGGGGGAGGGAGGGACGTATTCACAAACGCAAACAGCTTAAGGCACGACTGTTTAATAAAGGAAAACTGCGGGAGGGGGGGGGGGGTATAGGGCTGCAAGATAGTCTAGGTGGGGTAGGCGGGGGGGCTGCATTAGGGGGAGGGGGCTCTAAGGTAGTTTGATCTCCCTAATGGGGAAAAGCACTGCGCACCCTTATGGGAGAATGCATTCAGCTTTCAGCACGGCTGCCTTCATCGCCCTGGAAATAAGAGGGCGCCCGCATAAGTTAATGGCAGACGCGTACATAAACGCACCGTCGCGCACGATTCAAGCCGAGTTTGCCCGTAGCTGACTCTTGGCTGATACTGCGCAGCACGTACGCCGTTATACGTTCGTCACGTGATGGGCGAGAAGCTGAGAAGATTGGTGGTGGTGGAGGGACGTGGCGTCGCTTAATATGCGTGTCACTCGGCTGCCTGCGCCCGTCCTGCACGCACTGGTGGTCGGTCTTTGTTGCCGCCGTCGCCGGTCCCGCTTGCGGCTTCGTCCCGCGTATGTATGCATACCCGCCCGAGGGAAGGATACGCACGCAACGGCCACCACTGCAGTGGCTCCTTTGGCAGCGGCAGGCAGGCTGCAGACACTGGTCAGACGCTCGCCAAGGCCTGGCGTTCGCTCTCTGGACGCGCGCCGGATGCGGCATGGCGGAGGGGACGAAGGCTGCGTGAAAGCCGCTGCATCTTGGGCGCACGACGCGCGAGCTCGGCTAATTACTTCTCCCCGACGTCAGTCAACGTGACCCAAGCGCTTTCGTGCAGCAGTTGCACTGGGGCGAACGTGGCTGTCGCCCTGACGTTACGCGCGGTGTGGATATATAGGCGATATTTAATTAATCAGGCCGCCCCCTGTGACGCCAACTTTGTCGGCGAATCTACGGAAGCTTTCTTACTCCTTTCTTTACGGCTCTAAGCAAAATGCTATACGTCATAGGATTATTATTATTATTATTATTATTATTATTATTATTATTATTATTATTATTATTATTATTATTATTATTATTATTATTATTATTATTATTATTATTATTATTATTATTATTAAAGAGATAATAAAGTTAATAATAAAGAGATAAAGAAGGTAAAGTAAAACAATGTCAAATAATAGAGCACGTACGACAGTAAAGAGCACGACCTCTTCTATGGTATAACGAGTAAGGAAATATCAAAGAGGCGCTAGACGATGGCTGCAGGGTGCGCTGTTTTAGCAACGCCGGCCAACTGTTCACACTATAGGAGCTCCGAATTTTAGAGGTATATAGCAGTGCTCACATATACATCGCAGTAAGAACGAAAGTTCGCCAGCAGCTCAGCAGCCTTGTCTTCCGAAATGTGCCCGATTCCCCCTTCAGTTCTTTTGTTTTCAATCCATAAACCTCTCCGCAACACTGCCCTGCTGTCACAGCACTCAACCATTCTGAAGCTGATCCTTCCCGCCTTTGGCCGAGGTACATGTGTGTAAGGGTGACCCACCGGTGGGCGCGAGGTCGCGCGTTCGATGCCTGACTTCGCTGGCCGAATTCTATCTGCGCGGAACGCGTGGATGCCGGTTGGTTGATGTTTAAAGTGTATGTGTGCTGACGGACACAAGAGATGTCGATGTGTGTTCCCCGCAACTATACTTAGGCGCAGACCTTCTCTGTCTGTTTGCTGACGAGCGCGTCGCTGCGTTCGGTCGATATTCATTTCCTATATACGGATCTTTCACCAAATGGCCCTTACAGAGGTCTAATCGCCGATCACCGCATGTACTCGTCGCTGTATTGGGGAAATATTAGCTGTTCTATTCTTGCAGTCTATGACAAGGTGGTGCTGCGGCAGATGGTAAGGGTGTCAGCGTGGTTGCGCGGCGTCCTTAAGGGGGTACGTACTGACGTCAATCAGGCCGCCATATTGTTGGAAACAGCCATCGCGGTGAAAAGCTACGCGTTTGTCTCGATTCGCTTATGTCCAGCGGCAAAGTGGAAGCTGTGAATAGGACAACAGTATGGCGTATGTGACGTCGCGAATTCACCTCAATGACCTCGACACCTTTCGAGGAAGCAGTTGCATGCAGAATTGTGTTGTGAGACATGTTCTGGTTGTGAATGCCTTGTAGCCTACACACCGCTCTCGCATGTTCGCGGAGAACAGTGGCCAAAACAGCAGTATAGTAAAACATAGGCGCACGAATGAAAATGGCAGCCGACGGTGTCCAACGTCAACGATAGTGCGAGCGAATGATGGTTAGAAGTCAGGCTCGCGATCTACGATATTAGGACGCGGCCAGTTTCAGAGGAAGCTGTCAAGACAGAAAGCAGCTATACAGCGACGGGGAAGCACTTGTGACATGCGCGCGTGTCTTCAGATAACAGCGTGCACATTTTCGCCGAGCATGATTGCGAATGCATATACTTTTCTCGGCCAGACGCACGACGCTGGGATGCACAGCAGTATATATACATAGATATGTATACGCGTACAGATTCGTGCGTCTATGCTGCACACAGTGGGACTACACCGCTGTGACTGCGGCTGTGTTTTTCTTTATGCACAGTCTGCGTCGAAGGCAGCGCCATTTCTGTGCCTTCGCGTGTTTGTGCGTGCATGTGTTCGTACACGCGCGTATCCGTGTGTGCGTGTGTGTTTGTTTGTGTGTGCTTGCGGGTGCATGTTTAACGCCGCATGGTGATGCGTTGCAGTCTTGTCAGAAGCTCTGCAGCTCGGTATACCCGCGCACACTGCAGGTTGCGCGATAGGCGCAACCCCTTATACAACGCGTGAGCAACACCGCATAATGAAGGGGTCTCCGAAGGTCGTGGCGGCGTCGGCAACTCCATGGCGCGTCGCCGGGTGTTTAACGCGTCCGGCGGCACTGTCTGCGGTGCTTTGCTGCTCTTGGCGCGGCGGTGCCGTAATGGACGAGGTGTAGCGAACGTGCGGCGCCCCTCGCTGGCGCAAGCTCCTCCTGCAAGATTGCGCGAAGCGGGAGCACGATACGCACAGCTGAAGAATAATAAAAGAAAGAAGAAAGAAAAGAAAAAGAAAGGAAGGAAGAGAACAGGCTTCAACTCGCGGCTTGCGATAGCGCGCCGTGATTGCAGAGTATGTTTTGTGGAAAAAAAGAAAGAAGGAAGAAAAAGACGGGGACCGCGCAAAGTCTCGTCCTTCACTTTTTAATGTTGATGTATATTAAAAGAAAGAAGATGAAGCGGTGGCAGGGCGCGTGGGAGCAAATATTTTCCTCTTTGTGGGAAAATGTGTGTGGCGCATGCAGTAACGGCGAAGGTCGCTATCTTCGGTCTTCGAGCCGGCGAGGTTTCAAAACCTGACGCTATAGAACGAGCTAGAGGGGTTGAATGGAATGGTACGTAATTTATGGATGATGAGAAAATATTGTAAAATATAGTAAAATTGTAAATATTGTAAGTATAACAGTGTAAATACACGCCAAGGTGGCGGTGCACTGCTGGCGATAAATGAAAGGCTGCTTTCAGATTGCATTAAAATTACACCCAGTTTGGAGATTGTGTGGGCAGTCGTAAAACTAGCTTATCAGAAAATAATTTTGGGTGTCTTTATCGTCCCCCCCCCCTCCCCCCCCCCACACACACACACAGAAATTCACTGCAACATTTGTGAGCGATTTGCATGATCCGATATTCATAGTGTTTGTTCCCGTCGCACCACAATGCCAATTTTCTTGCTTGTTGATTTTAATATGCCCAATATTATGTGGAAAAATGATCCGCCCACAGTGTATCCGAACTCCTCTGTGACACAAGATTTCTTCGAACTTTTCAATGTCTTATCGCTCACACAAATCGTTAAGGAACCAAGAAGAATAACCCCGTCTGTTTCCAATACGGTTGACTTTGTTTTTGCTGCTCGACTCCATCTTATTTCCGAAATAACATGCCTCCTCTGTATCAGTGACCATTGCCTACTTTCATTTAAAGTTTGCCTCGAGCGACGTGAACCGATCAAAAAGGTCTAGATACTAAGAAATTATAACAAGTCTGACTTTCTTTCAGTTAATAATGAACTTGCAGTGTTTCTTGATGAATACTTGCGTGAATTTGACTGCCGCAATGTTCAGCCAAACTGGTGTAATTTTGTTAATGAAGTTATCGAATTAATAGATAGGCACATGTTACACGATTTCCACCAATCTAAAAAAGATGTATAATCGTCTGCTAAAATGTTTGTCCAATAAAAAAAAGCGCCTGTTTAAATCAGCTATACTAAGCCATAGCAATGCTCGTTGGTCAGCCTACACTTTAACCTGGATTGAAAGTTTTCTTGCTAACCGCTGTCAGTTTGTTTCAGCTAACGGCACCAATTCCGAAGAATTCTGGTGTACCGCAGGGCTCCGTCCTCGGTCCTCTTCTTTTCCTCATCTACATTAACGATTTACCATTTTGCGTTTTCTCATCCGTTCATTTGTTTACCGATGATTGTGTAATTTTCCGGGAAAAAACAGGTAACGATGCCGCTCTTCTTCTAACATTAACCTCGTCATTGTAAAACATGGCCTATGGAAATAACCATTAAGAAATGCAAATTCATGTGAGTGTCTAGGAATACTACCAGTTTACCGATTTATCACTTAAATAACGCACAATTTGACAGCGTATCGTCACATAAGTACGTTGGAGTTCACACTAGTAGCAACCTAATCGCATGCTTGGATACCTTCTTCGAAACTTTGCAAAATGACCTTGGTCTCTCAAACTAATGCTATATGAAACGCTCATTCGCCCTAATTTAGAGTATGCCGCGTCGGTTAGGGATCCGCTTCAAAATAGTTTGGTACACTCGCTGGAAATAGTGCAGAGTAACTCGGTCGGTTTTACATTCTCCAATAACAATCGAATCGCGAGCATCACTTTAATGAAACCTGACCTTAATGTATACCTACGTTTGCTTCCCGACGTACGATGTTTCGCTTAAGCATTCTTCACAGACTGTATGATCCCTACCTGTGCGATTTACTAATAATTCCTCCCCATTAAGTTTCGCGCCGTCTGGATCATGCTCATAATGTTGGAATTCTTTTGTGTAAAACCGAATCATTCCTACATACCCCGCACATCGAATGATTAGAATTGCCTTCCCAAATCGATGGTAACAATTTCAGGTCATGAAAAATTTGTGAGTTTATTAACCAATGTATTCTGACACCTTATTGTATTCTTCCTCCTTATTAGTTATATAATAATAACTAGAAACGTTGCACTGCTTCTTCGTATATAATGTTTTTTTGGGACATGTTCTATTGTGCCTCTTCATAACTGTTATTGCTTAATTAGACACATTGTATTGTTCTTGTATGTAAAATCTTGTTCTTTTCTGTTTTTTATACCATTCCCCTCTGTAATGTCTGTTGACCCTGAGGGTATGATAAATAAATAAATAAATGAATAAATAAATGCGGCTGCCGTGGCGGGGATTGATCCCGCGACCTCATGCTCAGCAACCCAACACCATAGCTACTGAGCAACCACGGCGAGTTATTTCAGGGCCTATTTTTTCATTGTAGCTACTTGCCTGTAGTTGCTATTAGAGAGGCTATGACTTCTTAACGACCGCGCTATGACATCCTAACGGCCACGCTACTGCGCATGCGCAGTACCGTGGCCCCGAGCGCTAGCGGGCCCCAATGCTTGCGTCCCCCTAATCTAAATCTCTCTCCTGTAGCGACCGTTTCCGTGTGATTCCGTAGCACACTGCACTTGTAGAGTAAGAGAAGAGAAAAAAAAAGGGGGGGGGGGAGGGGTCGAAAAGCTATAGAGTAGCGAACCTTGATAAACGTGGTTGTATTATTATGATGCTGCTGACAGCTTTAAATCACCGTCTGAGTGATACATAGCCTGTCATTGCAATTCAATAGTATACACGTATGTATTCTAGTTTAAATATCGCAAGAATACGGTACCAGCGCTACTATTGACGTCTACGCTTTTGACATTCCGACACCAACTAAATATCTTTCTGGATGTCTTCCCGGTGTTACGACTTTGTACCGCTGCACCACGATTACGGCTTTGTGGTCCCGTAGCGCTCGTCACCCGTTTCGTGACAGAGCGTTGGTAGCGAAGACTCCGAGCCTGGCGTCGATGAGAATAACAAAAGGGACTTTATACATTATATACAGGTTATCATACAGGACATGAACGGGTCGGCACTGGGGCCGAGTGCTCACAACAAACGCGACTGTTCACGCACGACGACGTCCGGCGAAAACGCGTGACACATCTCACCCCAGTCGGGAGCGACACTGTCTCCCGGTGGGTCGGCGGATCCCGTTTTTCAGGCAGCGCGTCGCTGCTTTTATAATCCCCGAGGAACCATTGTCACTCAAACGGCCCAATACAAAGTCAGCACACAACCGGTCGTCCGAGGGGTCCAACCAGCGACCGCGCTGGCCACCCGGTTCAAAGTTCGCGCGCGCGGAGACCTCCAGGCAAAGGGAGGTGCGGCGCCGGGCTGTCTGGCACACGCTGACACGTCCAAACACGCTGCTCGCCGAGGCTTCTCCCGCAGGACACCACTGCCTGACGGCTCAGCATCTTGCCTTTTCAAGGGAGAATTTGGGCGCTCGCAGGATAGATTCTGCATCTTGCAGATTCGGAATCCGGGCTTGTGGTAATGGCACAACAGCATCCCCGCCCTCAGATAAGGCGCCGGGAAGACGAGCTGCCTCCACGTGGCTCGGATGCCAGGCGCGCACGTTCGTCAGGCTCGTCCAAGTTCACGTCCAGTGTCGGGACGCCAGGTAACTTCACGTGCCCAGGTCCGACTCGCCAGGACAGGAGCTCTGCTCACCGCGTTGTCGCCAAGGCACCTCGACCAGCTCCGCTCGGGTCGTTCCTAAGACCTTGCTTCTCGCCACTGGTCCCGGTTGGTCGTTCTGCAGCTTGCAAAACCGACCGGCAAAAGGCAACACCCAACACGAACAAGTGCCCTCTGTCTCCCGTCAAACACCAGACAAGGCCATAATTCAAATCAACCTAACTAAATTGCTATCCCCTTTTGCTCCCGCTGCAACAAGAGGCAGGTGTACGATCTAGCACACAAGGCTCAAACAATCAGTTTTCAAATTAACAACGCAACAAAATAGAAACAATTATTAATCAGCAATAATAATTACAAATGGAATGGTCCCCTTGAAATCACTTGGACCGAAAACATATTACTGAGGAAGCAAGTGAGGTCATTCATTTTTCCCGGCGATATTTTCGCGGAATCCGAAGCTGCTTATATTTGCGACCCTGCTTATCCGTGTAGCGGCGGTACAATAAGCCAGATTCCTTACCAAATGAAACCCCTTTTTTTTTCACTCCCCGTTTGATGCTCTTCCTCAGATCGGCTAGTGAACAATCTTCCTGTTGCTCGCGAATCAGACTTTCTCTTTCAACTGCAGCCTGCTCCTGCCGGCTGGCGGAAACCGGAGCGAGTGTGGAGCCCGCGTCGCCTAATTGCGGCGTCGAGTCTATATCGCGGCTAGCACTGCACGCGTCACTCCCACTCACTTCCAGGACCCGCTCGTCTAGGCCAGCCTCCGAGCTCTGCCTCTCCCGTGACTGCTCGCAACTCAAGTTACCTTGATCGGTCCGTGTGCCGCACCGCCTTTCGCTCACCGACGCAAAGTCAAGTTCTCTCGACAGCGGGCGCGCTTTGGATCGCGTGAGCGCCATGTACGCCACGTCGGCAAAGAATGACGTGCCCTGATCCCTCAGCAGCTGCTCCGAGTTATTTGAGAAGAGGTAGGAAAATTGCTCCGGGAGGGCGGCTGACACAGCGGCTTCGGTGTTAAGTTTCCCAAACTCTCCTTCAATGATAACCGTTGCGATCGGTAAACAGACACTCTCCTTCTCGGCCACTTGCCGTATCCTAACGCACTCTCCAGTAAAATCACTCGAGGAGACGAAAGACGGGTGAACAACGTCCATAGTTGCTGCAGAGTCCCGCAGTGCTCGGCACTTCTTGCCGTTTACCTTAATTTCCTGCACATAGGGCTCCAATAGACGTCTGTTCTTGTGAGTTTCCTGCATCGTTGCAAAAGCAATTCTCTCTGGGCAGCTTGCAGCGATGTGCCCTTGCTTTTTGCAATTGTAGCAGGTTAACGGTTTCCGTTTTTCAAAAGAACGCGTCATTTCGTTTCGCTGTTTCGGACCATCGTCACCATTCTGAGATGCATTCTGTCCTTCCCTTACAGTTTCTTTGGGAAGGGACTCGTCGTCCCGAAACTCGCGACGCGTGATTTCCTTCCGTTCGTCGGGCTTCCCGTAAAACCCATCTCTTCTATCTGCTTTTTCTACACGCACTGCCTTGCTGTGTAAGCTGCGGCGGGTGTAATACTCTTCCGCTAACTCTGCTGCCTTGTTTAGCTTAACCTCCTTTAGCCTATCTTGCAGCCAGAGCCGGACATCCTCATCAATGCAACGGTAGAA
Organism: Dermacentor albipictus; assembly: GCF_038994185.2. Taxonomy (NCBI): domain Eukaryota; kingdom Metazoa; phylum Arthropoda; class Arachnida; order Ixodida; family Ixodidae; genus Dermacentor; species Dermacentor albipictus. The sequence goes on along the minus strand of NC_091824.1, from coordinate 107,171,618 downwards.
CTGCTCCAACGCGATGCATTCGACAATTTTGTCGCGGTCGTCGTAAACCTCTTCGCCCTTCAGCCATTCCACCAGGTCGGCTTTTAGACGAAACGCGAAGTCAACATTCGACTCCTTACCCTTTTTTGCATACCGGAACCTCTGCCGGAAAGCTTCGGGCGACAATTTGTACTTCCGCAGTAGCGCTTCCTTCACATCACTGTAGCTCTCGAACGCCTCTTTCGATAAGCAAGTTATTACGTCTGATGCCTCCCCAGGAAGCAAGGCCAACAGATTCTGTGCCCAAAGGGATCGCTCAATGCTATTCCGTTCGCACACGTGCTCAAATTTCACGAGGTATTTGGCCATATCCTCTCCGACGACAAAGGGTGGAAGTTGATCGCGTATTCTTGGAACATTAGAAGTGAGACTAGGCGCTGGCGAGCTATTTCGGGTCTCCAACTCTTTCATTTTAAGCTCGTGCTCACGAATCTCTCTCCTTTCCTCCTTTTCCTCCTCGCGACGTTGCTGTTCTCTCCTTTCCTCCTTTTCCTCTTCGCGACGTTCCTGTTCTCTCCTTTCCTCCCTTTCCCGTCGTTCATTTTCCTTCCTTTCCTGCTCGCAACGTTCCTTCTCCTCCCTTTCCCGACGTTCATTGATATCCGCCCAGGCCTCTGCGGCTTCCTCAGCCGTTACGTCCCCAGTCCTCATGACCTCAAGGATCGCATTCTTTCTTTTGGTTGAGCCCAACTCAATACCCAACTCCTCACAAATTTCGAGAAGTTCCTTCACCTTGTACTTCTCCATCGTTCACTCTGTCCTCCTGCTGTTTACCCTTTTCGAATATACCTGCCGTACGCTACTATAACACTACTAGTAAGACATATGCAAGTATATCACACACTGCCCTGTTTACCCCCTCAGCATCCCCTGGTTTTCAAAACACTCTTACTAGGCTTGAAACACACAAGGTTATCACAATGCAACACCAAATCCTTCCCTAAGCTACTATAACCTGTGTCAGAGAAAGTCTGGTGTTTGAGGTAAACTTCAGGCACTCACCGCGCCGAGGTAGCTGATGCCGGTCAATCCCGTAGCTGCCATCCAGTGTTACGACTTTGTACCGCTGCACCACGATTACGGCTTTGTGGTCCCGTAGCGCTCGTCACCCGTTTCGTGACAGAGCGTTGGTAGCGAAGACTCCGAGCATGGCGTCGATGAGAATAACAAAAGGGACTTTATACATTATATACAGGTTATCATACAGGACATGAACGGGTCGGCACTGGGGCCGAGTGCTCACAACAAACGCGACTGTTCTCGCACGACGACGTCCGGCGAAAACGCGTGACACATCTCACCCCAGTCGGGAGCGACACTGTCTCCCGGTGGGTCGGCGGATCCCGTTTTTCAGGCAGCGCGTCGCTGCTTTTATAATCCCCGAGGAACCATTGTCACTCAAACGGCCCAATACAAAGTCAGCACACAACCGGTCGTCCGAGGGGTCCAACCAGCGACCGCGCTGGCCACCCGGTTCAAAGTTCGCGAGCGCGGAGACCTCCAGGCAAAGGGAGGTGCGGCGCCGGGCTGTCTGGCACACGCTGACACCTCCAAACACGCTGCTCGCCGAGGCTTCTCCCGCAGGACACCACTGCCTGACGGCTCAGCATCTTGCCTTTTCAAGGGAGAATTTGGGCGCTCGCAGGATAGATTCTGCATCTTGCAGATTCGGAATCCGGGCTTGTGGTAATGGCACAACACCGGTTTTCACTCTCTCTCCTTCATGGAATCTGAAATCATTTCGTCGTGTACATTTTATTTATTTATCTTTCTTTTTAACCGAGAATTCATCTCACGAAGAAACTTGCTTCACTCTGTAGCCGGAGCTTAGCAGCGTTTGTATTCTACGAGTCTCGTCCAGATCGGTCCATCGGCATGCAGACGAGAAGGGACAGTTTTCTGTTTCCGCGCGCAGGGAGATATATGCCCGCCGAAGTGCGCAACCTTCTTAATTTGCCAAGCGGTTATCGTTGCACGGGCTGAGCGGTGATCACTGCTGCCGTGCTCGCGGTCCCCCCGTTGACAAATTGCCGGCAGGCACGCGACGGCGGCGCTGTGCGGCCGAGCGTGTCGTGCAGGGGGTTGCTTCGTGATCGAATGGCGTGCTTGTGTCGCAACTTGGGAGGTAAGCGCGACCCCGAATACTGTTGGAAATGTGGGAGCATGTTTTCATGTATTACTCAACGAACTTTGCGGAGGAATACTAAAAGCTGGAAAAAACGATATGCGCACGAATCAACCTCGGAGAGCTAGGTCACCCTGTATATGCAGATCTCGTAGTATTGCCACTGCACCTCTAATTATTTTTCTTCTTCTAATAAGTTTCATAATTCCGTTCCATAATAGACCACTGTTCATCTGCTTCACTTGTTACGCGGCCCTCTTAATCTTCAGTCGAATGCCACGTGCTTGCACCTGGCCACTAATCCATACACAACGCTCTTTTTACTATCGTGACTTAGCACATAAATTACTTTCCGTTGTTCGTTGCGCTTTACTTAGCTTAATGCCATATTTATTTGTTGTCTTCAAACGCTCTGTGCGTGGGTCAGTAATGCCGGAACGCAGTGACTGCGCAATTTTCTCTTCAAGGATGTTGGAAAGCGGCGCCCTTGAACTTTCATAGTACATGTTGAATACGGTCCAATGACTCATTCTTCGCCATTCGCCTCATGTTCAGGTTACATCGTAATTACGGTGTATTAAATGAGTCGTCTGCGCGTGTCAAAATACTCTAGGACACAGGACCAATGGGCATCCATCGACCTCGGAATCGTGAAATGTGGGCATACGGCAGGGAGCTGTGCTCCCTTTCGTACAACAGGCGCAACGCTGTGAAACCTACGCAACAAGGTCGGTCATCAAAATGTATCGCTCCGCGCGTTCCTTTTATGCTTCGCTGCTCGCCAGCTTCATTTACTCCCACGAGTAAGCATGTGAGGCTACAAATAATAAACACGAAAAGAAAAAAAAACAAGAAAAATCAAATTGATATTTAAAGAGAAATTTGTGCTTAGCAGCCGCATAAGTACGCGGTTTGTTTGATTCTAAGGGTGAAATCTGTTTTCCATTCAGAACTGAGCCCATAATAAGCAACATTCTCACAAGAAGTCGCTCAAGAAACACCACAATAAGTATCTCTAGCCTCCAGAGCGTTGCACCTGATGTTCGAAACGGAGTACAGGCGACGCGGTGATGCGGTCAAAAGAGCATTCGTAAAATGTGAGCGACGCAGCGGTGCACGCAACGTTATTTGCCTGACGTCCCAATAACTACTCTTGTCCTACAGCCTTCGCTAGTACGCACTCGATGTACAAGACTTATTGCCCGGCCGCGGACGATATTGCGCATAATTGAGCAAGATTTAATTAGTGCATGGTTATCAGCCTCGCGAAATAGGCGTGCATTTATTCTTCGTGATTTGCACATCACTGTGCGGTGGTCTTCTCTACACGAAACCTTCGTGCGTCTACGAAACTTCGGCGGCCGCGTCTGTCGCAACCGAGCCGCCTTGCGCTGTCGAGGCCAGCATTGTATACACATACACGTCTCCGAGTTTTAAAAATTGTGGGGTTTTACGTGCCAAACACACTTTCTGATTATGAGGCACGCCGTAGTGGAGGGCTCCGGAAATTTTGACCACCTGGGGTTCTTTAACGTGCACCTAAATCTAAGTACACGGGTGTTTTCGCATTTCGCCCCCATCGAAATGCGGCCGGCGTGGCCGGGATTTGATCCCGCGACCTCGTGCTCAGCAGCCCAACACCATAGCCACTGAGCAACCACGGCGGGTCTCTGAGTTTTCTCTCCCCGCGAAGAATGGTTCATCTGGACTTCTCTGGCAATTTACTGCGAAAGACTGCAAGCGCCGAGTGAATGAATGTAACTTAATTTGAAACGGCTCTTCGTCGATTCATTTACTGCCACAGCAGATACCGAAAACGTCTCAGGAATTATATGCTTGGTTCGTTGGTTGATCAAGGTGTTTATTACAGGTGGTGTATTAGGCCTGGATGTCTGGGTCGGCAGTTGGTTCGCCGCCTCTTGTTCCACTTGAAAGCTCCTGTGCAATATTCATTTATCAGAAAGCCACGAAACAGGGAAGCGGTATACATGCAGGTTCGCGTGAGCCTCTCGCGAACAAGCCCAGCCGTTACGACGTGCGCTCCTTTCTAAATTTGACATGTATGGCGGTATTATTCACCTGCTGGCTTCTTTATGTCACCGTAACATTTCTTACAAATGGTAATTTGAATTACTGCTGCGCCTGCTAACGTCCCGTACTCGGGACGTATTCAGATAAAGTACAGCAACAGCAGCGTTGAGACCTGTCCGAATGGGTTTTGTGAAGAACAAAGTAATATGAATTTTGTGAGCACATTGTAACTTCTGTTTACTTTCTTCTTTCTTACTTTCTTCTTATCCTTCTTTCTTCCTTTCTCTCTTTCATTTATTTAAAACAATATTACAGATTGTCTTAAGGGACGTGGCTTAAGGCAAACATTTGCCTGGCTGCGCCGTGTTACCCGTACAGTTGCAGCAGGGCAGAACGGCATTCAACAGACAACGCATGAAACTAAACTTAGTACACACGTTTCCAAACAGTTCAATACGTAATTCACGAGAAAAAAATGAAACAAAATGAACAGCTTGTCTTATACAGTTTAAGGACCTCAAACACAAACACATATGAAACATTTTTATACTCGTAGTTCAACACTTAATCAGCTTTCTGATATAACAGTTCTTTTATATTCTTCGTAAAATTTTGTCTCTCAATTCCAGAATTTAGGAGGTCCCATACTATGCGGTATTCATTTTGAAGGCCAGGGACATGCGCTGCCAATTCCTGATCTCCGTATGTTGTTCTGCAACGTGGTTTAACTGTCTTGACTTTTTCTGAATTCATGGCTAATCATTTTACCGGGACTCTTGTGTTGGAAAAAACATTTGTCTGCCAAAAATAGGCCCCAACATTTCCAGAATGGGTTTATGAATTTGAAGTTTTAGCATTGTTAGCGTTTTATATTTGCTATAATATGGCTTAGCAGAGTCTGTACGTCCCAAGTAATATCCTATTGCGTGCAGTACACGATTTGGAAGTTTTTGACGATACATTTAGTTAGATTGTGCAGTTGTCGACCAAAGCAGGGGTTTGCAATTTTTCGGCTCAGTTAACAGCGTATGCATACCTTTCAACCTGTGAACATCAAAATTCGTAAAAATCCCATAAACATGACAAGAGGGAAAAGTGTGTGTGTTCGTGTGAGGCGGGGGGGGGGGGGTTAATAGCATGCATTTCATTAAAGTTTGCGCTGAGCACACACAATATGTGGGACACATACGCACTTTATTAACGATGATTCACGAAGAAAAAGAAAGAAACTAGAAACAGGAGTAGAAACTCAAAAGGACCCACCGTGGTAGTGTATAGTGACTTCGACCTCTGCTAAGACATACTGCGCGGCGTCATATCCCGGCCGCGGCGGCCGCATTTCGATGGGGGCGAAATGCAACAACACCCGCGTATACCCGTACGTTGGGCGCACGTTAACGAACCCCAGATGGCCTAAATTAATCCGAAAAATCTGAAAAGCAACCCAGTGGGTTTCTTTCTTTCTTTTATTTATACGTCACAGTTACTTTCTCTAATTTTGCCTTCGCAGCAAGTACCCCTCTGGTATGTGGCGTTCTCTGCTGCCACAAATTTCGTTCTATATATATATATATATATATATATATATATATATATATATATATATATATATATATATTTGCAACCTTGGGGCAGCCACACCTTTGAGCTTAACTCATTTTTGCAGACAGAATCTATATTTCTTAAAAGTTTACGAGCAACATTCGTATTCGGGAGGGTTCGCAGTTACTGCGTATGGCATCCAAGAGTGTACCGTCTTTCATCCCTCTCCATCTCACGTGGAGCAGTATGCCAGGCATGTCACTTTCTCATATATATGTTAGTGCAGAGTGCAGTATAGCTTCAGTATGGTCACAGAGCCTACGTGCCGCAAAGCCACTATCGGATTCCCAGCTCTTTCATAACGAAGTACGATCTAGAAATCCGCTTTAGCATCAACCTTCTTTACTTTCAAGCCGCCAGAGTGGCGCCAAGTTGTTCTTCTTGTCTTAAAAAAGATCACTTGTCGCTAAGCAAACAGGAAAATTGCTAAGTCTATAGCGACGAAATGCTACGATGGCATAACTGCGCGGAACGCAACGGAAAAGGCAGGCAGGAGGTTGCGCTCGGCATACCGCTTTCGTGCTTTTAAAATGCTTTTAACTGCTGTCTATAAAAGGAAAGTCCGAGCTGACTTATGGTGTACAGGGCATTAGTGGCAGTCCCGTGCGCTAGAAAGCGAAAGGCGCTGCTGTTTTTTGCTGCGTCCGCATTTAGAGCACGCATTTGTCTGGACTGCGTTCGATTGTATAGTCTGGATCTGTTTGGACGAACGTAATTTTCTTTTCTGCGGAATAACCCCTTGGCTATATACGCTTTACTCAAAGGGAGGCAACGTCGATATTCTTCTGGAGGTCGTGCCCAACCGCCTTTCAGGAGCTGATGTGCATCACTTATAGGCAGTGACGGCGGAGGCCAGAATGGCCTCGCAAGTTCTCTTTATAGAGCCGTGGACGTTCATCGACCGAGGGCACTGACAAGCGCAACGGCGGGGCAGATTTGCCAGGGTCACCTGATACGCAGCAATGTCATAGGGAAAGACTGTAGCGGTATTTTTTGTTGAAGACGCCCGAAGTGTCGGCCGACGACCTCCAGCCCTCGATCGCGCCGCGCCGCTCACGCGCTTACACACTGTGTACGTGAAGTTCTGATTGTTCCTTTTATCTCCGTTACTCGCCGCCGCCGCCAAGACACCCAACGAATGCGCGGGTCAAAATCGCGGGCGAAGAGCGCACGCTTTTAGCCGCTACTGCTGCTGCTGCTGCTGCTTCCCGGTGGCTCGTGTTTGTACGCGTACACACACGCGCGCCCCGCTGGCCCTCATGCTCGTGCCCGTGCACCCGGCACGTGCATGCGTGTCTCGCCGTTCGAAGCTACAGATCAACCCACATGCTCCTGCCCAGATCGTTTAGAATTGACAGGTCTGAACGGACAGACCGAAACGCTAGCAGGCTCGCTTCCGCACAGACGTCGGCTGGCCAGGCAGTGCTGCGCAGCGGCTCCGTGCCGATCGAACGAGCGCGTGCCCGCGCCGTCCCCGGCTGCGCGCAGGCTATCTGCATGCTCGACGACGACCACCGCCGACGGTGGTCAAGGAGTTGCGTCCGTGACACGACGCGGCGTCGTCGCCGATTGGCGTTGCAGGAACGAGGAAGGGTCGGGCGCCGGCCGCGTGCGTATGCGTGCTGTGCGCGTGTTGGCTCAAGGTCGGGGACACGTCGCCGGGCTCTTCGTCGATGCTGCGTGCTGGATGTGTGCTCGATGCACTGGCTGCGTGCGATGCATCGCTGCTGCGTGCAGGCGCCGCCGATGCGCGTCCCGCTCACTGAGGCCGCTCGCATCGCGCGCTGGCGCATGGCTTGCACGCACAGCGTGTGTCCATTGTCTTGGATGGCGTCGGAGATCCAGACCGCACTGATCGCTCTGTGCGCGTCGTGACGCTCCGTCCCGTGGCGTAATATCTGTCGTTTTTTAGCGCGCTCGTGCGATGTGGTATTCGTTTAGGTAGGGAAGGCGAACCGTTCCGTGCCCGTATATATACGCCTGTGGGTTCGTCACAGCGGAGAACCGGTACCGACCGGCGCGGGACCCTGTAGTTACAGCCATCCAGTGTTTCACCATCTATCAGCCGCGATGAATTAGTGACTATGGCGTTTTGCTGCTGAGTGAGAGGTAGCGTGTCCGAATCCCGGATGCGGCAGCCGCATTCCGATGGGGGCATATGCAGAATGCATATGCCCCCAATGACTTACCGTGCATGGGGTGGTCGAAATTAATCCGCAGCACTCCTATACGGCGCCCTTCCATAGCCCAACGTGTGTATACCTTCGAGACGCTAATCCCTGCAATTTAATTTTTAATTATGTTGCCATTTCGGTCTCGTGTTTGAAGGCGAAGTTTGTAACCATAGACTCTGTGAAGCATGCATGATGTTTGCAAGCTGTGAAAAACACTGGCGCTGTACTAGCGCGTCGCCTTTCACATATGCTCGGCAACAAATCATTTTAGTATTTGACCTCCGAAATATTAATATGTGATGTCGCTTATTGAAAGAACTTACGTGTAACCCCCCCCTCCCTCCCTCCCTCCCTCCCTCCCTCCCTCCCTCCCTCCCTCTCTCTCTCTCTCTCTCTCTCTTCTTTTTTCTTTTCGGTAGGCTTCGTTAGCCAGAGCACACGTGACCATTTGTGCTTTCTGGGCACGCCGCTATATAGCTGCCAACCAAGCAGTCCTCGGTACCGCCGGTTGCCGGCGTCCTAGACTGACTGCACTAGGGTTCTGTTAGTCATTATCTTTACGATCGCTTACGATCGCATCGACCGATTTGATTCTTTAATGCTGCCGGTTCGTCAAAACTGATGTGTTTATAGCTACCGAAGCGATTGCCGACGTCGCAATATAGTATCAGGAATATCGCTTAGCTTTCGACTGACAAGAATCGCACCTTCAGTGCATTCGCAGTCACCAATACATAAAGCGAAGATGGCGAACCGCTGTCACGCGTGGCTTCGTGGGGTCAGCGCTCCCCACCGCGAGTGTAATTAAAGCAGGTGTCACATGTCGATGTGCTCGCGGAGGAACGCTCTTGAAGCGCTGGTGATGTCGATCTCCGGTGCACATTCTACGAACCGACCGAAGAATCTTCGTTACCTTTCGTCAACCCGCGCACGGATAAAGTTGATTTCTTCGTTTTCTCGGCGTTTTTATTTTACACGCCGCAAGCCGCTGTCTCTCTGATCAGTGGCACCGCAGCCACCCTTTCGCCTGCGCATCGAATTCAGTAATGTTCATTATCATCTATTTTCCCCCTCCTCCTTACTTAACCGAGAGACGCGCCAGTTACCTTGTCACCGCTGTATGAGATCTGATCTTCAAGTTAGCTTTCGGGTCTTGAACTCTTGTGAGCTTGCTTTTATTCTGAAAAGACGGCGGCAGTGCACCTTTCAAAGATGAAAAAGAAGAAAAAAAAGTAAAAGAAAGAAAACCCGGTTCAACGAGGTTTCTGGCAATCACGAAGTCTTTGTACCGTTATCATTCTGAGTTGTGCACTCCTATACTTAACAAGGCTCGGCTATACCTCGAACGAGGTTGAGGGTATACAGCATGCTATTGAAACACGCCTTATTAATTTTTCCCCCCATTCTGCTTCTCAGAATGTGCGTGTCACCATTGATTAGAATGACCTCAAAATTGATCGCCTATTGATTAATTGGTCATGTTTGGGATGATGAATAGCGAGGGATTTCCACATGGACTCAGCCGTTCGTCATTGTGCGAGACCAATAACAAGATGCCATTCTCCGCCCCTAACCCCTCATCTACCTTCTGCAATCCTCGCTTACGCATTCTTCTTTTCTCGTCTCATTTCGTGTGTGCTGCCCAGTAGTGCTCCCCCCTCTCCCTCTCGTCCTAGCTGCACACGCCATCTTGTCATTTGATGCATATGAGAGAGGCTCATGGAGGCCAATGGATGACGCATTGCCTTTGAGGAACTCGATCACCCGTGCAATCGATTCGCGACACATGTCTCTCCGGAGCTAGCTGCCCGGAGTACGCGGTACACTTTTCGCGGAAAGTGGCCCCCACTATTCACTGCGGCAAATTAACGGGAAAAAAGAAGGCGTGCCGTTGCACGCCCTGTGTTTGTCGACCGCCGCTTTGCCGGCACGGGGACAAAAAAGAAAAAGGAAAGAAAAGGAAATACGTACATAAAAAGACGATATATATAGATTGCTAGGTGGAAAGCGCCGGCTTGGCTCTGTACACGAAACAAGGATGGACCAGCGGCGTTACGGAAAGATTCGCGTAGATTACGGGCTTCGGCGGCGCGGCTGGATTAGCTGGTCCGAAACATGTAACCGGGTGTGCCATGAAGTCATCGTGTGCCGCTGCGGCCGCAGTTGGCAGCGAGGCAGAACTTCTTGGGGTCCTTGAAGCGTGGATTTATTTATGTTCTTGCGCGTGTTATCGTAGTGAGCAGTGCTCGTAAGTTTGGTGATAAGAGGACCGCGGTGTTGCGGGCGCTTTTTTTTTAATAGTACGACTACGTGCTATTTGTGCGATCTCGCCTCCTGATGACGTCCGCGCCGGGCTTCTTTTTTTTCCTTCAGAGGCTGCTGAGAATAGATTCGCGAACGCGTGGAGCACTATGTAACACTCGTGAGCCCGAGAGCATGCCGAGTATGCCTTCACATATAATGATTGCAAGATGCGCGCGTATTCTGTACCTGACCACATTAATATTTACCAAACAGTTTTTCCGTTCTACATTTAATCTATAGTGGATCTTTTTTCCCCAACCGACAAAGATACTGTGCATGCATTTGACTCTTCGAATGAGAATTTTTGCGTTGGCGGTCGTGTTACTGACTGGGTACGTACTTCGATCAGCCTTCAAATTCGCGATTTCAGGACATGCGACGAGCCATAGATATCGATTGCCCCTAAAAAAATTGGCGCCCACTGCGACCGTGTCGTGACCAGACAGTGTCTTTGTTTCGAACCCTTCCTGGCGTTTCAGTCGGTTGTATAATGTTACGTGAACAAATCCGCCGCGTACATACTTGCGTCAGCATGAAGATAAAATCAAAGATTTGCGGATATTTATTTTATTTACATATACGAGGGCTACCGTTGCAGTCATTGACTTTGGGACCCTAGTTTGCATACTCTTTGTTACATAATCATTGTTATTGAACGGATAATAAACTGAAACTGAAAAGGCCGGGTGAAACCAGGCGAAAGCAACAGAATTGGGGAAAAAAGTGCGTCACTTGATTCCATATATGCTATAGCTCCACTTTATCAATCGATTCCGTACGACTGACTGAGGCGAAAGCCGGCACACAGGGCACTTATAACAGATTCAGTCTCGTTACCTGCTCACCACTTCCAGTCGGCAGCAATATAAATTTTCCATGCTGTTTTTGGCAGAAGGCCTGTAGTATATATATACTAGTGGAAGGTGAAAGCGAAGGAGCAGCTGCATCGCAAGATACGTAGCGAAGCCTTTCTGGTTATTTGATTGACAGGAGGGAGCACCGCGAAGAGCTCATTAATAAACCGAGGTCGTTTAACGTGTATCAAAGGCTCGACACACGAGTGTTTTCACATTCTGCTCGCGTATACGAACGCGGTCGTCAATCGAACCCATGTCCTCGTGTTCAGCGCGCACTGTAAGCACCGTGCCGGGTGCAAGATATTTTTTTTTAAAATTAAATCTGAAGGTGTTAACGCTGCTTCTCTGGGTGTGAAGCTTGAAATATGAAACTGCCCGGGAAGAATTAATGCACAAAGCACCGCCGCCATGCGCTCAATGCTACCAGGGCCCTTTCTGCCGCAGGCAAGGCCAGATGCTCGAGGCTTCTTTCGGCGCGCCGCACAGCTGTGGCACAGCGCAGGCTAGAGTCACTGTCAAACTAATCAGGCGGTCGGTAATGACGACGTAGTTAGTGAATGGCTAACGATTTCGGAGACAGTGCAAGGACGCGTTTCACGTGCGATGGCAGCTGTCCGCGTCACACGCATCCGGACAGGACAGTCAGCAGTTCCCGCCGCCTCCTTTGTCTCGCGTTCGTGTCTTAACGTTCTGGCTATTAGTGTCCTTGGTTATGTCAAGTGACGATCTCACTCGACTACGGGTGTACATCAAACAACAACGAACATTAGTGCAGTGGCATTATAGTTAAGTACGTCGAAAGCAGGAACTTGTGAGGCGATTTTAAATCGCTTTATTTCATGCGCCCTTCGTTCCCTTTCCGGTTTCAGATAGCGAGCGATGTGGACTTGAACATTTTTCCTTAAAGCGGCATTTGCGCAAAGGCATGCTACTTGCGTGCGGGTTGGATGTTTTGTTTTGTCGTCCTCGGTTATAGACCCCTCTCCTTAACTACTTGACAGTTTATGTAAGCTTAATTGACTGTCGTTTGCGAGGCCGTGCTCGTCCCCTGTAATTCTACGCTTTTAGAGTGCCATAGAGTCGAGACAAACCCTAAGGCAGTGTTTGTAGTTTTTCTTTCCCCCTACATTTAGACACCCATTTGTTATCTGCGTGTGATAGTCATGGATTACTGAGCCCTCGAGCTTCGTGTTGCACCACTTCACCTCCTTTCTTCTTTTCTGTTCACCTCTTCTACAGTGAAGCTGAAAAAAACTGAGTTTCGCAGCTGTTTCCGTGCGGCGTGCGTGCGGTGACGTTAAATGTCAAAGAGCAACCAGCAACGCAGCGTGCGACGGAGTCCCTGATTATCAATCATTGTAAAATAAAGGGCACTTTCCGCATACCTCTTTCGAATAGACTACCCCTTAGCGCGGTTTCCTTAGCCAGTAATCCGTAATATATATATATATATATATATATATATATATATATATATATATATATATATATATATATATATAATCTTCTTCTATATAGATTATATATATATAATCTTCTTACGCACTTCCCATGACGCCTCATCTTTCATGAAGGCCGGTGTTGTGCCTCTTCCGGATGCTGTTACAAACCGTTCTATGTATTTTCTTTTTGCTTGCGTTTACACTTCGATCGATGCTAATAGCAGTAGCAATCCGGCGAGGCGTCGTACAGCTGTGATTGCTGTGCGCGTGATAGGCATCCTTCTTACCAGCGCCGCAATTAACCCTGCGGATATACGTGTGTGCTGCCAATGTAAGCGCCCCATTTTTCGTCCGCGTTCTTGTTGCTTTCGGCTTTATCGCGCAATCGCTGACACGGAGAGAGATGACAAAAGACGCGCGGCGAATGCTGGATGTTTTGTTAAACATCCTTTACCGAGAACTATTCGTATATATTAAAATGATAACTGCCGTATTCCTTATATAGTGTCTTTGATATTTCCAATTATGTTTTGTGTACGTACGTGCGACCGCTTATCCTACCGCCATGGGCAAAAAGTCAACCCTGGATAGATTCACTGCTCTATTAACGCGACAACGTGAAGGGCCCCGTGCTGCAAGAAATCTGGTGTTGGACGTCGTTTCGCGAAAAACCACGCATACCCAACTACGCAGGCGCTCCGCATGGCGCAGAGGCGTCACTGAACTGGTTGTATTTCTCAAGGTAAATGGCGTCAGAAAAATCGTGAAGTACGACCTGAACACAACCTCAGACATGATAGCGTCGGATTGTAATTTGAATATACCAGACAACACAATTTTGTTAAGCGGAAACACAAACCCCTTTTTCAGCATTTCTACCATTCATAGAGCGGCGAGGCCCGTTCGTTTCCATGCAACAACACGATCCAGAAGGCGCTCGCCTCCGTGCATCCCCAAGAAAGCTGCGATTGCCGGGAAGCGTGACAAGCAGTCAGGGGTCTTTGAATGCTATTGCGTTCCACCTTTAAAGGCGAAGCTTAAGCGTCCTCGAAGTTTTTGAAGCTGCTAACCCAAATGAATGAAATCTATAAAGATTCACTGTAATGTCGCGAGAGGAAAACGCAAGCAGTCGGTCCCAAGAGAACGGTCGTTTACTGCTCCGTTTGTGCAGCAGATATACCACACACACTTCTTCGTCCTTGGCTTCCAGCGTTACTAGCGCGTGGCAATATGATAAATAAAGGCCTGAATTCGCCCACCCTCTCACCTGCAGACGTCATTATCGCTTTCACTCGCGTATTTCATACTTCCCCCTTTTTACTGTCTCATTCTTTTTTCCAGTCACCTCTGGAGTGCTTTAATCCCCGTCTCCTATTCTATACAGAGAAGCATGCGAGTGGTCATAGTATACATGCCGGCAAAAACCTAGCTCCTAGCAAACAATAAAATCTCTCTCTCTCTCTCTCTCTCTCTCTCTCTCTGTGCGTGTGTGTTCTTCTCGACAGTAACGCATGCCACCTGCCTGTTTTCGCGCGGAATTCCTCGCTAGGCCGTCCGGCAGAGATCCGCTCTCCTGTCGACCGTTGTGCAAAGCGCGTGCAAGAGCCATGCGAGCTCTGACTCAGGCGCGTCGCCTTCACTCCGCCTCGTCGGGAGTTCGGCCGCGGGGCGGCGTCTCCAGAGAGGTGGCGTGTCTTCTCGATGGCGTCACCAGCCTTGTGTATCTGTGTCGGCAGCCTTGCTCGTTTAATTCCTCGGCCGTATACGCGACTAGCGCGCCGCGCGAGGTTGCTGACCGACATTCTTTCCCTCCGCAGTGTCGCGCGCCGGTCGGCTTCGACTGTGCAGTGATTGGTCGAGGAGCCCTTTTATCCCTCTGTTAATTAACGCCGGCGTATCCGGAAGCGAACGAGGCCCCGTCCCTGTTGCATTATACGAACGAGTATCCACGCGCCTTCGGTCCCGCACTCCTGAATACGCCACAGATTAAAAACAAGTAGCCTATCACAGTTACCTCGTTCAGTCACCCGACGTTTCAGTTATTATTACTCAGGCGCGAAATTTCGCTCGTCACAGCCTCGGGAGGTGAATCAGCTACAGCGAAGGAACCAGCCGATTACATTTACGTCATACTTTCCAGTGAGAAAGACAAAATAGAGGTAGGTCAGGGAGATTAAGTAAGCGGTTTAGCAGGTTGCGCCGTGGTTTGCTACCCTACACCGGGGGAGCAACGACATGGGAAGAGAAAGCGTCAGAAAGTGATGCGGACGCACACACGACGGCGTTCACTGCGCATTCGAAGGCAGTCGGACAGAAGAAGACACCACAGCGCTTGTGGTGTCTTCTTGTCTCGTCTCTTGTCTGCATTTTGCGCTGTTAACAGCAGAAGGGAAAACCAACAAGCCCAAGCTGCTGTTCTAGCGGACAGTCTGTGGTCAAGAATCGTAGGAGAAAAGAAAAGTTACGGAAAAGCAGGGGACCGTTTCTGCGAAAGCTTTCTCACCCTTGAGGACGATGACACCGACCGCTGAATGTATACGTCCACGTGTGTACGCTATTTATGGAAGCGGTGTTGGTGGCGAAAACGTTTATTCGGTGGAAACCGAGGGCAACATCTACTGCATGTTGGTCCCGGCGAAAAAAAAGGAAAAGAAATGGGGGAGGGGGAGAGGAGGATGAGTTTAGTTGGTATGATGGTAGCTGTGTACGGGGGCCGATTTGTGGATTCGAGCCACGTGGGGTGACTGTTATTCGGAGAGAAGCAATTAGGTGCACTCTACCGGGTGCATGATGCGGGTTTTCACAAGAGCTCGCTAGTCGCGGTACGCCAGTTGCCATGCGGGGCTTGGAACTGGGGGAGAAAAATTTAATAAACCTTATTTAGATGATGAAGGACACAAGTCCGTACATCCTATCCCTGGAGAGAAGCGCAAAGTGAATAAAGCCCATGCAAACTGAAGTCTCTAGTGAAAGGCGTTTCTTAGTGGAGCAACAGCGCAGCTGTAATGCAGTCAGAGTACGTATATGCGCCAGCGAACCTCGAACGCAGAAGAGCAAAAACAAGGTGCGCAAGCCGTTATACGGAACAGCTGTGAGCAGTCGGGTCTGCGTAGCGCTGTGCTGTATCAACCCTTCCTTCCCCGTGTGGCGTTGTTGCCCTGCTCCTCCCCGTTGTTGCGCGCCGACTCGAAAAAGCGAACTTGCGGTTTATTTCCTGTATTCATTCGAAATGATAGTGAAAAACGCTCGTGCCGAAAAGATAGTAGCGAAAGGTGGATACAAGGAACCACATAGAATGAATGAATGATGTTCTTTACAACAGATCCATTGTGAATGTCAAAACAGAACTGCTATACTCGAAACGAGACGGCATACTCTGTTCGTTTCCTTCAGTCAACGTAAAAGGGTGCCGTAGACGGGTTTATAGGACGAGCCCCACTCTACTCTGATGCTGCTGATACACCCCGCGCAATGAGTGCAGCTCAGACTCAGCAGTGAAAGGTTCAATTAAAAAGTCGTTTCGGTGCAAATCCATGCGTGATCCAACTTTGCACGTATACGACCAGCCTCTAAATAATAAATGCGATACGTGGGGCCCTTGTTTCTTATCTTCTTTCACTATACATTCTTCGTATCTGGCATACGAACACAGCCGCTGCAGCGGCTGTGTTCGTCGTTTCAAAGTAGCTGAACATGTTCAGCTACTTTGAAACGACGACGCACTATTCTGAGGCAGATATTCTCTCTCGCCGTTGTTATACGGGCGCTGCAAGAAAACAGTAAGTGTAATTGCACCGATTTCGCTTCCCGGCATGCAAGTATATAGGCTCCCTTCCGAATGGTGGCACACACTGGCTATATTTCCGCGCCCTATGTATGCCAACATGATGATTCCCGCACGCAGCTGCGCAACTGATTACGTTGGCAGAAATTATATCTGTAGTTTGGTGGGGTCGAACAGTTTGTGCGGGGAAGATGGCGGCGCGGTCCACATGTTGACGTAATTCCCGCGCGCGCTCTGTACGCGCAAATATGTTTAGCTAGAGTCACGCTCCCCTTGGGGAGCGTGAAGTAACTCTACGTTTGGCAACTTCGTGGCGCCAACTATAGTGGCGGCTTTATTGGGGGGAAAAAAGAGAGAGAGAGAGAAAGAATGGAATAAACTGGAGCGCGGATTAAATTAGCTCACGTGACGCACGTTTCGGGAGTATGCTGCCGAAGTTGGCCTCGTGCGTGCAAGACTACTTGTAGGAACTTTCTGAGTAGCTGGTTTCCCATGTGAACAAGTAAGTCGTGCGAGTCTTCAACCGTCATTTTGTTTTCACTTGAGTAATTTTACCTGTTCTTTTCTCTCTCTAACAATAACTGGGCCTGACTAGACGATATTCCTTTAAGCTCTCGACTACCGTATCTATATGGCCGTAGATGTTACCAGCACCAGATTGTGCGGCGCCGCGCAGCATGTAGAGGGAGCTGGGTCCGTCGCGCCGCGGCTGTCGTGGGCGGCTCGCTATTTGGGCGAAGCGCAGCTGCTTGCGTGACACTGTGCCGACCGGACGCACGCGCGATCCCAGCATCGCGTGGGTGCGACTTCGGGCACGCTCGTTTTAGAGCGCAGCTCTTTGGCGTCCGTTCCTGGGTTTCGCGTCGTCGTCGGCGTTGTCGTCGGCCTCGTAACCAGCTCCGCCCCCCTTTCATCCCCCCAGCGCTAGCAGCGACCGACTGATACCGCTGGATGCCGCTGACGCCGCTAGAGAGTCAAGATAACGTGACTGCATAGAACACCGTCGCCGCCATGCAGAAAGAGGAGGAAAGGGTCCCCCCCCCCCTGTTCTTGTGTGGCGGATAGGGTGCTCTTCAGTTGCCGACGCGCCGGTTATTTCACGTAGGCCCCGGCACGTCGACGAATACGTGTGACCACCTTCCCACGGCTAGACCTGGTTCTTAGCGCTGCGGAAGCGAGGGTATCATATTGTTTGTGTCGGCATCGGCGGCGTTGTCCCTGAAACCAACTCCGCAGCTGGGGTTGACTCACTATCGGCGTCAGCGGCATCAGTCAGTCGCTGCTATCTCTTCCCTCCTCCCTTTATCGTGTTGTCCGCTTGCTGCGCGCGCTTCTGCCCCCATCGTTTGCCGCTGGGTGTACACGCCGCCCCCCTCCCCCCTCTTCCTGCGAGTCTCCGGTTGTCAAAGCGCCGGCTCGAACTTAATTCCTTTCTTCGCTCCTCCTCCAATGCAACCCCTGTGCGGTGGCAATCAGAGAGCCAGATCGGTGGCGGCGGATCTGTATATGTGCACCGCCCGAGCCGAAATTGCTGCTGCCGTTCGCCCTGTGCGGTGGCAATCAGAGAGCCAGATCGGTGGCGGCGGATCTGTATATGTGCACCGCCCGAGCCGAAATTGCCGCTGCCGTTCGCCACTGCGAAATTATCTGCCAGTTCTTTCTGAGCCATGAGCGAGACGACCGATGGAAGTCCTCCGTCTGCTGCTGCTGCTGCTGCTCCCCCACTACTAACACCGATGTTAGTAGTGGGGGACTTTAATGTTGACATAAAGACAAACAGCAATTTCCTAACACTTATGCGGGAGAACATCCCGTTCCTCTCGCTCGTAACGCGTCCCACGGCTGTGACAACCTCGCGAGGCACTTGTATAGATCTCGTCTTTGAGAATCAAGCATTGGTGTACCAAGTCGAACATATATCAGTCTATTTCTCCGACCACAAAGCTTCCTTCATGACTGTCAAGAACTGTTAGTGGAGTCTTTGTTAAAGGAATACGTGTGAAAAATAAAAAAAAAATTCTGTGATAGCGCATACATGTGTTGCTCGATTTCTTTGCCTCAATCTATCGAAAAGGTGAAACAGCTTATTTGCTGCGCTCAAATTTCGCATTAGGAAGTAACGTAATCGTCGGTAATTTTTTTTTCCTTTTCTTTCCTTTTCTTTTTTTGCCTCCCTTCTCATTTCGCCCAGGCGGAGGTCGCGAGGCGGGGAAGCCCCGCGGTAGGAATGCGTCTCCACAAACGCGCACTCGTTCGTCAAGGCAACCCGGGCCATCCTTGGCGGAGTTTACGCTCTGGCTGGCCAACGAGGAGAGAGGCTGTATGACGGGTTTATTGCGATCAGCGCCATCTTAAACTCTATACGTGAGACGCATGCTGAGTCAGCACGCGTCCTGTTGATCTACCCTTTGGCGTCCTTGTTTTAATTGTGCGGTGCTGTTCGAAATGAACCGTTACCAACTAGCCACATTTATGATAGGGTTGATTTGTGGTGATATACTGAGACCCGCAATGTCTTACTGGATAGTGAAGGTCGCCCGTGCTCCAAGGAAATAGTGTTCCTGTACTTTCCTATTAAAGAACGCTTACTTAGTTTATTTATTTATTTATTTATTTATTTATTTATTTATTTATTATAAAGCGACATATTTCTTCAATTCTTCCTCCGTTTTCGCGGTTTGTATGTTTCTGGCAGTTTATGGGAGAAGAGTCAAATTGGGCCACCACGTATGGGCTGGCTGCTCTCTTGACGAGCAGACGTGTGTCACTGGGAATGCGCCCGCACAGACAACTTCGGCAGTGCGGATGTGATATCGGTATGCGCCCATTCCTGGCCATGGAATACCCCGTAATGGCTTTGCCAGGGCGGCACAATGTCGCCGTAAGTATATTAAATCGGAGCGGCGCCCCATCCACAGTATAGACATCTCCGCGTCGAGCGTGGCTGCTTGATGCGTGGCCATTGCAACGAAGCTGCAGCCGGGACAGTATACATACGAGTATAGTGGAGGTTGCCATGGAGTTTCAACTGGAATGCTGTGATTACACCAAGATGTGCTCTCTCGCTATCATTTGGCATTGTGGCTGCCAGTGAAATTGCCACTTAGTGTGTCTGCTGATGCGCCCATAAGGCTGCGTGATTCAGGGATGGCATGGTGATATGCAGTAGGTTACGTGACAAAGCTGTTGCTGACATTTACGGTCATCTTCGATGGCTTATGTCGCGATTTTCTTCCTCTTGTATTCTCCCTCTTGCTGTATGAAGTAGATGGACCTGACGAAGGGTAATGCCGTGCGCTTGTTTTAGCAGTACCGCCATTCTCGGTCCGCCGTTCGCGCACTGTCTGTTGTTTATAACCGGTTCACGAGTCCTTCCTTCCTCTTTTATGCGAAGCATATTACGAGAGCTCAACCCAGCTCCTCAGGCGCGGCGGTGTCGCCTTCAATGACCTTTGACCTCATGCCATACTACGTGACACCGTGGCGTCACGACAGAGGAGAAACTGGGCTCCAACTCGCGCCGTCGCTCAACTCTCGCAAGATGGGCTGGGTGGGAATCGAACCAGGGTCTCCTGAGTGTGAGACGGAGACGCTACCACTGAGCCACGAGTACGATGCTTCAAAGCGGTATAAAGCGCCTCTAGTGAATGCGGTGTTGCCTTAGAAACGAGCTGTTTCTAAGGCTCAGGCGTGCGTCGCTTGCTCAGGCGCACATTTCGTTGCCGCGCCGAACGCTGCGTTGCTCGACGCTCACCGCGTCCAATGCGGGGCGCGTAGTCACTGGCGGGTCGACGGGAATGCTGTCGCGTTCCACTCTTGAAGGCGAAGCAGAGTAACGCATGAGTTGTTTCTTCGTCTAGCCGAACCAAATGTAGCCAAGCAACAGCAGGTCACCAGGCTAAACAGTGTGGTTCAACAACTAAAATAAAGGCTAGTATGCTTCGCATCCTGGGCTTAACCTTAGCTAAGCCACAGCCATTTTTTTCTTTTACGATACAGAGTATAGTGCCGCAAACAGAAGCAGTTCATCTACGCACTGTATCAATGTTCACAGCCTCCTAATTAAATCTCGGCACTATGCAGCTACGTGCAAGGGCAACTTGTATCGTGTGAATATGCAGCGTATAGTTCATTGTGCACGCATTCGTGCCGAAACTGTGAAGGTACACACGAGAGCCACGTCTGCACAGCAGTTGGCAGCGGGCGAAGCGCACACAGAATTTAGAGCGCACTTGCTCGGCACCAAAGAGGCAGGTGTGTATAATCAATCGGCAAGCACGCGTCGCGTGAGAATGCGACACGGTGTGCGGCAGAATAGCCCCTTTCTAGAACGAGTCGTGCTTCGATGCGCATGTCTGTCCACTTGCGTGCTTTGCGTGCGCCGTGCCTTTTTCATCGTCCACTTGCAATGCGGCGTGCGTCGCTGTATCTCGCTCGGCGCCGGTCTATAAACGCTCTGTACCAACGCAGGCGGCCCCATGCGGCGAGCCGCGTTTGACGTCATACCCGTTGGAACCTGATTAGGCCTAACCACGAGAACGACGTGTTTCTCCTCCCCGTTGGCTTTCCGCGAGGTCTCGGCGGTGATATATATGTACGTGTACATGGTACCGTATATTTCTGGACTGCATTCGTGGCCTCATCCTTATTAATCTTTTCCGTCTGTTGTGCCTGTCTGTGTATATAAATCGCTCGCAGAGATTCGATCTTGGCTTATAGACAACATCTGACTAAGGGATTCTGATTTGTGGCGCGCAGTCGAAAACGTCTCAAGGTTAAGTCTATAAATTTGAGTGTTGAAACTGTGGGGGCGGTCAAAAAAATTTAAATATTATTGTTTCGGTTATATATTGCCTTCTAGTGCAATAAAGTGAAACTCCAGTAGCCATGCATGAATCTTCACAGTATATATACTGAGTACGTTATTTTTAAAAACATCCCCCCGACGTATGAAAGGTACCGCTCGCCGAAGCAGCTTTCTTAATATAATCGGACTGTAAGAAATACATTTCGCGAAATACTGGTAACGATGTCATACGGTTTAAATTAGGGGTGAGGTTTTAATCACCAGCGTCATGCTTATGTTTGCGTGCGCGTGTTCGGCGAGTGTCGCTGATCTGGCGCAGGTGAAGCCAGCGGAAGTGCGGCGTCTTGTCCCGGAAGCAGGGCGTATCCTGCACTTAGCTGTATTGTGTGCGGTCAGATAATATTGCTGCCCTAACATCTTTTTCTTTGGGGCTTACCGCGTTTTAGGGGTGGCTGTCTCTGTTCATGTCCGGTAAGAACGTATACAATAACGCGAACGCGTATGCGATAGTTCGTTTTTTTTCTTAAAGCGTTTTTTCTCAGTCACCAGCGTTCCCAGCGCGCGCCACCCGTCTTAGCGACGCTGTCGGCGCACTGTGATGGAAAATTCTGGACGTCTTCCCAAAAAATTGGAGGACGCTTTAAGAGTGGAGCGCGATATCGGTCGAGGTCCCCTTACTGCTTTTCATGCCTCCCGGCAACTGCAGCTTTTGTAACCATAACTACCGGGAAAGCAAGCTTTCTGGTAGAAACGCAGCACCTTGCGTGGGTCGATTTCCTGATATTGTTTCGCACTTTTAATATTTCACTCTGAGAAGAGCTAACATGAAGAACATGCGCTGACGTTTTTTTTTTTTTTTTCATTACATTTCCTTGTGGGCTGCCGTTCTGAAAATTCCCGAGGAATAACTTTGTAAAGAATGAAAGACAAGGTGCGAGAAACTTTGGTGGCAGAGGAGTGGTTGCGTATGCGTGGTTCAGCATTTTCGTTCGAAATTGGTATTGCCGAAACGACGTCCAACGCCGACGCGGGGCGCCGACGCAGGATTTTCCGCGACACGGGCTCCTTAACGCTGTCGCTTTAAAAGACTTCACCTGCCTTTCTTCAGTATAGCTTATACGGCACAGCAGGCAGGTATTTCAGAGGAAGAAACGAAGGAATTCCGAACTCCCGCGCACGTGAAGTGCTGTTGCAAATTGAGTCGCGGAGCGCCAACTTCCGGGACAAGGCTCGCTTCAGTCGAGGGCGCTCGATGCGATCGGTGGCGAGTGCCCTTTGCGCCGTCGACGCGCAAGGCCTCCTCTCCGACCTGCACCGAGAGGCCCGTACGACGCGTTCTTACTAATTGCTACACCGGCGAAGTCGCTCTCGCTTTTCTTTCTATCTCCAGGCCGGCGCTGTCCCCCGAGGGTTGCTTCCGCCGCTGATATGTATACCGCTGGGCTGGCGTGCGAGTCCGTGGGGTGCGCAGTAGCCCGAGATAGATGGCTGCAACTCCATTGGCATGCGCCGGGTGGCGCGCTCTTTTGTCTGCGTCCGCTCTTGTAGACGCTTGTCTCCGATCCCTTGCTTCCTTGTGCGTTAGGAGTTGGTCCTGTTTTCGTAAACGGCGTCCCTTCTTTGCGCTGAACGTCTTTTGCGCTCTTGAATCCCTTCTTCCTTTTAGGTGGGCTCTCGCTGGTGGCCGGTGAAAGGGGGAGGCTCACGGGGGCGCAACATGTCCACGCACACGCGTGCGTGCCTGTGTGTGTGTGGGGGGAGTGAGCCATAAATAATGAAGAAGCACGTGGGTAATTTAGTCGTGTTGTGATGCTTTAAAGAGGTCGTCTTCGCTCTTGTTATTTAACTTCTTTCTTTTTTTCTTTTTTTTTTGGTGGGGCAGGGGCGACATATAGGTACCTTTTCTCGTTCTCGTTCTCTTTCTTTCCTTTTTTTTTGTCCTTCACCGCAGCACAAGTGTTCGACGTTAGTCATTTCTCTCTGTACACATTTCATTTCCTTATCGCTGCCGTCGGCTGAGGCTTACGTATATGTAGCTGTCGCGTCGTTTTTCTCTATATAGAATTTTGTTATACTTCCCTGTTCACGAGCTTCGCGGTACCCTTTGCTACTTTTTTTGTTTTGTTTTTGCTCGTTATGCGATGCAGTGTTGCAGCTGCACTCTCCTTCGGCGTCACTGTGTGTGGCACCGCGTGATGCCCTTGCGTATGTATGTACGGCGGCGGTTCTTCCTGCTTATTGGTGCTTGCTCGGCTTCGGGTGGCCTCCATTTGCACAGACGACCCGCCCACTTCACGACAAACATAAAAAGAAAGTAAACCGTGGAAGACATTAGGGCCGTACATCCAGCGAATCCGTTCTTTCCCGATAGCTGCAAACGGAAGACACCGCTGTATGGTGGCCTTGTGGTCAAAGGAAAACGTTAATTCGGTTTTCCAAAACACTGCTTTCGCAAAACTCTCGTCGCATTTCTTCGGCACGAAGAGATTAGTCCTTTGCGGAGTGGACGAACACCGAACTCGCCTCGAATTTAGCGCCCGAATCGCGCAACTAGTGGATCGGTTGTGACGTCACGGAGTGTACGCTTTCGTGCATTTGTAACCTTATTGTGCAGAAAAAAGTCTGCGAAAATCGCCCGCGGTTAGCTCCTTTCATTGTGTCTTACAATACGGTGTCACCGTTTTAGTTCTAATTTGAACCATTACCTCGCCATTAGCATTTGATATTTGTGACGTCTGAAGAAGCGGGTGCTGAGATTTCAACGTGACGTCGCGAGCTGGCGCGTTTCAGCTCACGCGTCTTTTCTGGCCCCGAGCCAGTCTGGCTTTGGCTTCAATTGCTCTTTAATGCACACATTTAACTCTTTGTCAGTGGCTATGGCATTCTGATGCTTAGTCCGCGGTAGGTTGTGAGTTCGATTGCCGACCACGGCGGCGCCGCATTTGAATAGGTCGACAATGCCTACGGGTGCGGGAAGTTCATTGTGGCGTCGCCACCTGCCTGTCGTTTTGCGTTCTTTTTTATTGCGTTTTCTTGCGTTTTTTTGTTTATATCATGTCTCGACCCAAAGTAAGAGTGGTTTTTCAGTATTTTAGAAGCGTAATCTTTCTCGAGTTGAGGAAGGCTCTCTTCGGTGAGCACGGGCTAGGGTGGTCCTTGCATTTACCGTCGCCTGGGTCTGAGAGGTCCAACACCTGAAGACCCCGCCGTGAACTATCCAAAGTGCGTTGCTCCAGCTTCTACAGCGGACATGAACCACCAGTTGTGGTTATGCCCAGGAATGAAGGCACGCAAAGGTTGCCTTCATTGCCCGAGCAAAGGTTATTGGAGCTATACCAAGCTACGAACGGAGCAAACAGACACCTTTAAGCGTCGGCTCATGAACTACGCGACGAGTTATAAGTCACTATACTACTATTTCTGTATGAGGAGGACCTCCACACTTTTATTTAAATAACCATCTGTGTCGCCGAAGAAGCTTCAAAGATATATATATATATATATATATATATATATATATATATATATATATATATATATATATATATATATATATATATATATATATAGAGAGAGAGAGAGAGAGAGAGAGAGAGAGAGAGAGGAGTTATATACTACTACAGTTCAACTTTATTTCACAGCGAAGCTGCATATATATCACTAGGACATTTCCGTCGTCCACGAACAAAACAAACCGCGAACCAGCTCGTTGGTTCTTCTTCTTGTTCCCTAGTCAAATGCGCGCAACCCACTCTGGGGGATCGGCCATGAATCGGGCGGTGAAGGAACTGTTAGCATTTTTTTTTTAAATAAGCGTGAAATGAAATAAGTATCATGCAAATGTGATTTAATGTGTCTACTGCTACAGGCATGAATAATCAATTATCAAGAAATCTTGTGAGTTTTATGAGCATAATAAGTATTTAGAAAAATTCCAACATGCGTCGGTGCCACTGCTCACGCGTTTGTCGTCGTCGTCTGCTTGCACAGGTGGCTCCGTTGCCGCTCATCATTCCAGCGTAGAATTTCGTTTCTTTTCTGTCGTCGTAATGGGGAGGTCGCGTTAAATTTTTTAACGCGATTTAAGGGCGTCGTGTCGCAGAAAATATGGCGTCGGCGTCCAGCGTTGACCGTTATTCTACGAAAATTCATTCCGATTCACGCATACCGAACCACTCTTCTATCACCGAATTCGCTCACACCTTGTCTTTCATTCTTTACAAAGTTATTCGTCGGAATTTTCAGAATGACAGCCCACAAACAAATGTCAAGAAAAAAAAAAGCACCGACAGCGCATGTATAGCTTTTATGTTGGATCTTCTCGGACTGAAGTGTTAAAAATGCGAAACAGTAAAAGGAGATCGACCAACGCAAGAGGCCGAGTTGCCACCAAAAAGGTCGCCTTCGTGCATAGCGCTCGCCGCCAGCGTTTCCCGGTAAACATTTTAAAGCTGCAGTTGCCGGGGAGCGTGAAAAGCAGTCGGGGATCTTTGAATGCTGTCGCGTTTCACTCTTAAAGGCGAAGCTCAAGCGTCCTCCAATTTTTCTTAAATTTATTTACGGTGGTATGAACCATTGCTTAAGGGGTATGAACAATTCGTTGTCTTACGCGTCGGACGCATCTAATAACAGAGGTGATACGAGAATGTGTGTGCATACCTATCGTCACAATGACCACCGATCAGGACAAATAATATGTTCGTACCTTTGTTCAAAACTCTATGTCACCTCTGTGTCGTCTGCTAAACAGTTTTGCTGGCTTATGGAATGGCTTATGACTTTTCTTCTTCTCCTTAGTGACTCTTTAATATGTTCGAGAAGGTCCTTTCACTTAACTTTATCCGAGCGAGGCGAGATGTTCGTCGATCCTCCGCAACGCATGCCTCGATTGCGGTGTATATCTTAACGGGGAGCAATGGTGTGCGGAACAACGAGGCACCGCGCGATGTGTGCAGTTCGACGTCTCTGCATGCTAATGAAGTGTGGCGCCGTGTGAATGCCGAATGAGGGATTCGGTGGCTTCTGGTTGCGTAGTCATCTATGCGGCGCTGACTCATTTCCTCAACGTGAGTTCGATCTTTTTTTCTTTATTTAGAAAGATAAAAAAGAAGTCATGCCTGCATGCATGTGCTCGATCGGGGCTTCGACTACAGCCGTCGTTAAACGTAAAGTCTTCTCGGCCTCCCACGTCGTGTAGATAACGTCGGCTATTGCGATAAATGTCAGCTGTTGAGCACGTGCCTGCCTCGCGGTCTCTTTGCGTCATGGAAAAAGCTGAGCGATCAAACAAAGTGGAATAAAACTGTTTTCGTTTACCATGTTCATATGTTATATTCATTCGAATGACGATCACTTCTAAACCTAGGAATATTTTTACGGTTAATTTTCTTTTCCATGTTAAATAATTTTCATCACAAAACCAGTCTGGATTAATAAAAAGATGTCACATTGTGTTTCTTAGCTAGTAGAATACGTAAAGCAGCTAATAAGGAAAATGCGCAGGGATTGACGCATTTTAACACTTCTTGTAACCCTCTCTCTCTCTCTCTCTCTCTCTCTCTTGCGCGCGCGCGCGCGTTTAGCGATTGGAATTGTTTGTACGCCAGTTAAACACTCACGCGAGGAAGGGACAGTGTTTTTTCGAATGTATTCACCTCAGCCTTACGTAGTGTGTTTAAGCTCAATATACAGTTAATGTTCAATGACATGTGCATAAGGGGGATCGACGAGCTTGATTATTTTGTTGTTGACAGCTATGTGCAGCAGTTACAACCATCCATGGAAGTATGCATATGTTCAAGATGTTCGTCACGTTTCTATACTATCTTCTCATGCAATTCTCACGCTGTAGTTTCGCAGTTTCTTTTTTTTTTAATTCCTCAGTGAAGCCAACAAAATATGACAAGAACGAGAACATGAACGACAACGGAAACATTTCTCAAATATATGTATTAGAGAACAACAACACTTGTGTTGTTGTTGTTGTTGCTGCTGTTGTTGTTACGCACTCACACCGGAGGTCACGGTTTGACCTTCAGGGAGCCTGGTTTAGCTTGAAGCTTGGTTTTATAATCTCCACCTTCGTCACCTTTAAGCGCTGCCGCCGTACATTCAGCCTTTAGCTTGCTCCATAATCTGTGCCTAACTTGATTTCACCACACTTCGAAGGGGGGAAGGGAACCCAATGTGAAAAGCTACAGCGCAGGTTATTTAAAAATGTCTGTTGCCCCCTTCTCGTCAAAGAAAAAAAAAGAAAAGAAAAAGAAACTCATATGTCATCTAATTAAGACGCGTCTAAGCGAGCCCTAAAACCCCGAATGCGCTGACACCGGCAACGAATTAATCTCGACTGTGGTGTACACTGTTCAATCGCTATATCGAGTTACGCACAATTAACGCTCGCCATTGGCGTCTAATTAGGTTAAACAAGCGCTGGAACCTATTTTACAAGTTATAAAAACGCTACCAGACGCTTTCGCACGTAAAGAGAAAGATCGCACTTGGCAAGCGAGAAGCTTTTTATGATAAAGTTGTGTTGAACTGCTGCACCTGCCGCCATATCGACATTACCGTGGTGTCATGATGCAGAGCAGTGATTGCTGACATCGTTTATGAACTAGGCTGGGTATTATGACGTTGCTTATAAACGAAGAAGGAAACTAAACCAAACGAGAGCGCTGTGCGCGTTTATTATGATCTCACTCGCGCCAACGATTATACATTAACGGAGCGAGCCATTCTGTACCGTGACGTCATACGGCATCCATCTCTTCAGTCCTGGCTATCGGATCCGGTTCGTAGAGAGAGAGAGAGAGAATAAACATTTTTATTCGGTGAATGACGCAAATTTGGAGAGGCGTCCTCATTCAAACAAGTACTGTAGCAAACTATCTAGGACGCTCCGGTGTTTGCCAGTATATTTTCCGATGTTTAAGGTTGCCTGCGTAACCAGCCAGCAGAACGAATTAAGTGCTAAAGCAGCTGCATCAGTATAGTCGCTATGGACATTGAGGTAGCCGAGCAGGTCGCCACAGCCATGGCCATACGGACCTGCCGATGGGTCGTGCCGGCCATCGTCGTCGCAAACTCGGAGGCAGCCTGTCGCCATTTTCGGGCTGGAAGAATTAGCAAGAACGCTCTCAATATCATCAAGAACCAAGACATCCCTGAAACGTACATTGTCTGGACCCCGGAACGCGAATCCTTGATGGGAAACCAAGCGGCTCAACGCCGCCGCCCGAGAACGTGTACGTCTGGCAACCCCACCAGGACGTTGTCTGCCGTCAGACGAAGACTAAATGATACAAAGAAAATGCTACAACATTCTA
This sequence comes from Dermacentor albipictus, assembly GCF_038994185.2. NCBI lineage: Eukaryota > Metazoa > Arthropoda > Arachnida > Ixodida > Ixodidae > Dermacentor > Dermacentor albipictus. The sequence goes on along the minus strand of NC_091824.1, from coordinate 107,143,125 downwards.
GAACATTACAGGAAGAAGAGGAGGGAATATCCGCCATCAGACACCCGGCTTAATAGAGAAAAAGCCGCCATATACTACGCCGACTTCAGATGGGCAACTACCACCTCGGCACTCTGCTACACGCGATGTACCCATCAACATTTACGAGAGACTGCATGCCAACTCTGCAATACACCTAACGCCCCTTGCCACGTGATCTGGGATCGCAAAAAGAACCCGCGGTCAACGCCTATCCAAGCACCAACGGAAGACCAGCGGGAGGGACAGCTGACAAGCCCAAAACCTGAGTACCAACTACGGTAGGGTGAACGGGTCCACACTATAAGCACAGGGCCACGGCCACCCTGAATAGGGTGGCGCTGCCCACCTTTTGGCATCAACATCTTGGTCTCCAAAATGGCTTATTCACTCACTTAAGCGCAAGCACCTTTATATTACACGTTATTGCACGTTATTGTATATAACAACAAAAAAAAAGTGACAAGTCGGAAATTTTCGAATGCATCATGTAATCGCTCTGTAACAGAGGACAAAGACAAAGTAACAAAAGACAAAAAAGAAAACACACAGGACAGGCGCGGATCCGCGCCTGTCCTGTGTGTTTCCTTCTTTGTCCTTTGTCGTTTGCGCGGTTACATGATACATTCGAATATCGACCACCAACTAGGCCACCTCTCCCTGTTAAAAATCGGAAATGTCGTGTCGGTATCGCTGTAAAGAAATTATAGCGTTTCACATGACAGAGCAAGTTATGCACTATGAGAGTTGCTGCACTACATAGGCAGCAGCTCCCGATTAATTTGAGTTACCTGGGGTTCTTTAACGTGCCCCAAAGCACGCAGTGCACTGGCGATTGATTTTTTTAAACGAAGCTTTCTATGCTTCACTTGTGCCCACTTACAGCGCGGGCGCAGGGGGCTGCTGTCTTGCTGATTATGCAACAGCTGTGGCCACTGCGGGTAAGCGCAGCCGGGCGTGTGCATGGTACTGGGTGTGCGAACAGCCTGGGCAACGTTACTAGCTAGTCTAGTAACGTTGAGCCTGGGTACGTCGTGCAGAATGTGTGTGCACCACTGGGTAGCTATAGCTGCCCGCATAGACAAGCAGAACGAGAGGCAATAGGAAGTGAAGTATATCACCACCACCATCACCATCAGCCTGGTTACGCCCACTGCAGGGCAAAGGCCTCTCCCATATTTCTCCAACAACCCCGGTCATGTACTAATTGAAGTGAAGTATATAGTCGGCAAGAAGAAGAAGAAGAAGAGGGAAGAAGAAGAAGCCGAAGGGAGCGGATGCACTTCACGCCGGCTCTGTCTTTCGTAAATGATTTCGCAGTGTTTATGCAAAATATCTCTGTAACTTTGCACCATCATCTCCCGCAAGTTATCCTGACTCTACCGATATTCGTCTTCAAGGTGGGAACTGCATTTTCACCGCTTTATTGGACCATTTCTGCCGAGCCGCTGCACCGCCGAGCTAAGCTTACTGCTAAGCTTAGGGCTCCGGCCGCTACGTGAGCCGCAGTTACGGCTGCGCGTCAAATTTCTTCAAGCCGCCATGGAAATACAAGTTGCAGGAACTGACATCTCACCCACCGAGATTTCCGAAGAAGCAGGATGGTGCACCATTGGCCCGCGTGAACGACTTTCTCCTTGGGGCAAGCGCGCTAACCCTAACATTGCATCAGCCTCCCAAACCGGCGTTGGAGACACGAACAAGGCGCAGCGAGGCCCGCGCGCTCACAAGCAGCAAGTTCTGAAGGCAGGGAAGATGCCCACTCTTCCACGTGATCACCACAAAGTAGTTATCAGGCCACGGGGCGGCTTGAACGTTGCAAAAGTCGGGGTCGTCCGCCTCGCTTCGGCCCTATATAGGGCGGCAAACGTATCTCCACAAGACGCCACGGAAGACATTGTCTGCCCAAATATTCAGCAAAATATCATCGTTGTGAGTACCCCTCACTCTCCTAATGCAGAACGGTACCGCCGACTCGACAGCTTTGAGGTCGACGGACACAAGTTCGAGATACGGGCATATGAAACTGCGCCCGACTATACAGTCAAGGGAGTCGTCCGAGGCATTCCTCTCGAAGAAGACGCGAAAGACATTCACCTCAATATCGTCAACAAGAGGAACCCGAGTGCCTTAGCGGCCAAAAGACTCAGCAAGACCACGTCGGTCATCATCGCCTTCGATGGTGGCCGAGTACCAACGTGGGTGTACTACGGGGGTGCTATGCTCAGGTGTACCTTGTACAGAAAGCAGATTGACATGTGCCACCAGTGCGGACGCGTTGGCCATCGCATGGACGTCTGCCCGAACCCCCAAGACCGTGTGTGTAGAGGCTGCGGAGCCTCGAACCCAGACCCCAATCACACATGCACGCCAAGGTGTCACCTTTGTGGGGGAGCGCATCCCACTGCGGACAAGGCCTGCAAGGCTCGATTCAAGACCCCCTATCTTGTTAAGAAACGACGCGGCGACCGACAGAGGGCAGCTGCGGAGGCCGCCCTCGAGCTACAGCAACAGACCTACGACCAACATTTCCCACCTGCCTCCCGCTCCCGCTCTCAAGGCCGGGCCCGGTCTCGCTCGGTTGCGGGGTCTCCATCCCGCCGGCAGAGCAGGTCTCGGAGCCGGGCGCGCAGCAAAACTCCCAGGGCGAGCCGTAGCCGTTCGAGCTCTCGGCGTCCGAAGCAAGCCGGCCAGCAAGATTCGGACCTACCTGACAAGGTGAGCTGGGCAGATGCGGTTAAGGGCTCGCTGAGACGCAAGGCTCAGGGAGCTACTGCCTCGACTCCAATACTGCCTACTGCCTCAGAACCCAATAATAAGAGGGACCCCAGGGATGTGGCATTAGAAGAAATGCAGCGCGAAAACGCACAATTACGTACGGTCGTGCTACAATTAACCCAAGAAATTCGAGAGATTAAACAGTCCATGGCGCAGCCATCTATACCTAAACCTCCTTTAGTCCCGACTCCCGTCACGAACGGTAACGACAGTGCGGCGCCGCCCACAAAGAAACGCGCGGCGGCCAGTTCCGAGTCTCAACAGCTCGAGAACCTCGAATCAGTAGTAAGTGATTGGCGCAAAGCACATGTCACGATAAATGACTGGCGGAAAGAACAAGAAGAAATGAGGAAGCTGCTTTCAGAAATTCAAACCGGGATCCGCAACATCGGCGTTGCGGTCAATAACCTCACTGCTCGAACAGACAGGGTTGAAGTCCATATAGACAAAATCGAGACTCACATAGGCCTTCGCCCAGGCGTGGAAATGATGCCCACTATGGGCCCTACAGTCATTCACCCTAGCCCTATTTCAGGTAACGCACAAGTACAGCACCACGATGGCCAGCCCCACTAACGAGCTCGTGGTGTGGCAGTGGAACTGTCGGGGCTTCACTAAGAAGCAACCACTGCTGCAACAATACGTCCGACACGCGCAACCCAAACCCGACGTCATAATGATACAAGAAACAGTAGGTACCGTACCAAAGCTTCCAGGTTACACTGCGCATGCCTCGCCGATTCCCGTTGATCGCGGACTTGCAATTTTAATTCGGAAAGGGACAGTAGCGCAAGAACACAGCGTAAGCGGCACACATGCGGAAAACATGCTTGTAGAGCTCCTTCCTAATAGAACACGCAACCACAGTGTATTTCTCCTCAACGTATATAGTAATCCGGCTCACTCACGGGCTCGTTTCCTCTCTCTGTTCCGAGGGGCGCTTGCCTTGGCGGGCGCAAACCCGTTTCTGGTCGGGGGAGATTTTAACGCCCCGAACGAGGCCTGGGGCTATGGCTACACTACCGCCAAAGGTCGACGCCTGTGGCAGGACCTACATGATGCCGAGTTAACTCTTATTACCGATCCCACGGCGCCGACCCGCACGGGCACCTCTACGGCACGGGACACGACACCAGACCTGACGGCGGTCCGTAACATCCCTCAAGCAATGTGGCGCAATACCTTTGAAGATCTCGGTAGTGACCACATGATCATAGAAACACGAATTCCTCAAGCGGGTACACCCCCTTTTCCTAAGCTATTCAAATGGACGGACTGGGACAAATTCCGAAAGCAGCGAGCTGAACAGAGAGGTGAAGAGAACATCGATGACATCGAGGCATGGATGGAGACGCTCAACGACGACATGAACAAGGCGACGCAGACGCTCGCACCCGAAGTCCAGGTTGACAAGATCGACAGCCGACTAGCCCACCTCTGGGAAGCCAAGACATCACTAAACGCAAGATGGAAAAAGCAAAGGCACAACCGAAAGCTTCGTAAGAAGATCGCACATATCAATCGCCAGCTGGAAGAACATTGCCGGACCTTAAGCCGCCAACAGTGGTATGACATCTGCAACGCGGTCGATGGGCAGCTCCACAATGGCAGTACGTGGCGCCTCCTTCGTCACCTCTTGGGGGAAATGCAGAGCAAGTCTGCTCAGCAAGCAAACCTGCAACGCCTTTTGCACAAGGAACAGGCTACCACGAGTGATCACCAGCTAGTGACACGCCTGCTAGCCAAGTACTTCCCTCAACGGCCCGATGTTCAACACGGAGATTACACTGGAGAGACAAATGTGACACTCGATGAAGAATTTCACGAGTCAGAGATCCGCGCAGCTCTCCACGACCTTAATGGCAAATCAGCACCTGGTCCCGACAAGGTTACGAACAAGACTCTAAGAAACCTCGATGATGCCTCGATAACCGCTCTTACGGCATACATCAACAAATGCTGGCGAGCAGGTTGCATCCCAGAGGCGTGGAAACGCTCTAAAGCAGTCCTGATACCGAAGCCAGGCAAGCCGTCCAGCCTCGATCACTTGCGGCCCATTTCCCTCACATCCTGCGTTGGCAAGGTGATGGAGCACGCGTTCCTCTCCCGCATCAACCACCACCTCGAGGACACTGGAGCCTACCCACCCACTATGGTGGGCTTCCGGTCACACCTCTCCACTCAAGACGTCATGCTCCAGCTCTACCACCAGATTATCAATGACCCAACTAGTGGCAACCGGGCCATCCTCGGTCTAGATTTGGAAAAGGCATTTGACAATGTAGCACATGCAGCAATCCTGAGCCGCATAAAAAAGCTCAACTTGGGTGAGCGAAGCTACAACTACGTCAGAGACTTCCTGTCGCGCCGCACAGTCACCCTCGCGGTCGGCAGCATGACATCCGACGAACATACACTAGGAAGCACCGGCACTCCTCAAGGATCGGTCATATCCCCGCTCCTTTTCAACCTCGTTATGCTGGGTCTCCCGGCCTACCTCGACCAGATCGATGGCCTCCATCACGCCTTGTACGCAGATGACATCACCCTGTGGGTCAACAAGGGCAGTGATGGTCAGATAGAATGCACCTTACAAGCAGCGGTCTCTGCAGTCGAAACCTACCTCCAAGACACAGGTCTCCGACTATCTCCACTGAAATCGGAGCTGCTCGTCTACCGCTCGCGCCGCCGGCCCAAGCCTACAGCCGAATCGCGCCAATGTGACGACATAATCCTCTATACGCAAGACGGCTCCTGCATTCCCCGAGTCCCGAAGATACGCATCCTAGGCATGCATATAACAGCCAACGGGTCAAACATAGAAGCTATTCGCAAAATCGAAGGCAAGGTTACAGCGGCTACCCGCCTGATCAAACGCATTACAAACAAGCATACGGGCATGAAGGAGGACAGTGTCATGCGCCTCATACACTCTTTCGCAATCAGTCACATCACTTATGTGGCTGCCTTCCACAACTGGAATGTCACTGAAAGGGAGAAAATCAACACCCTTATACGCAAGACTTACAAGATCGCCCTTGGCCTACCGGAGTCCACAAGCACTGCTCGTCTGCTACAGCTGGGGGTATACAACACGCTTGAGGAAATTGTGGATGCGCAAAGAACCTCTCAACTCGAACGCATGTCTCTGACAGCCACGGGCCGCTACATCCTGCAGAAACTCGGCTTCAACTACCACGTCCAACACGGTCAGAAACAGGTCATTCCACCTGACCTCAGCGACACGCTGATTGTCGCCCCTATACCTCGAAACATGCACCCCGAATTTAATCGGGGCCGACGCCAGGCCCGTGCCAAGGCACTGCTGCGCTCCTTGGGTGGAAAGAGGACTACGCGCTTTGTAGACGCCGCAGAATACACACGAGAACACCGGTTCACGGCGGTAGTCGTAGACGTTAGCTCCCGGCTTACGCACGCGTGTAGTGTCGCAACAGAATACCCCGAAACAGCAGAAGAGGTAGCAATTGCGCTTGCGCTTACCGACCCCCTCTGCGAGGTAGTTTTTAGCGACTCACAATCCGCAGTTCGCAACTACGCGCGGGGGCGCATTTCCTCCGAAGCTCTCCAGATTCTAAGGAAAGCTGGTCGACAGCACTTAGATAACACCGCCATCATATGGTTTCCAGCGCACGTCGCCACCCCCACCGATGAGGGCCTCATTAACTTGAACGAGGTAGCACACCGCTCTGCGCGAGAACTGACCCGCCGCGCAGAATCGGAGACCGCCTCTTCGAGTTCAGAACTGCTGGCTCAAAGCACGCGAGAACGCCTGGTCAGGTACAATGACATCACCAAGCACTACCAGCTAGGCAGGCGGTTGCTGCCCCCACCTCACCCCATGCTGAAACGTCGCCAGGCAGTCATCTGGCGACAATTGCAAACACAAACCTTCCCCAGTCCGGTGCGATTGCAGCACATTTTCCCCGCGCAATACCCGACTGCTCTTTGCAAATTATGTCAGGCAACTAGAGCGACGCTGTCACACATGTTGTGGGAGTGTCGGGTTACATCAGCTACAATGGCAGTAGCTCCGGAGGCTCTTGCGTCGAAGTGGGCCGCCGCTCTGCGCAGCTCCAACCTCAAGACACAAGAGTGGGCTGTCCAGCAAGCCCGAGAGGCGGCGACGAGGCAAGGCCTCGAAGTCCCCTCATGGGAGACCTGAGCCCGGGTCGTCAAATTTGCCGGATTCAGAATAAAGTTGTTTCCATCCATCCATAGTCGGCAATATAAGCAGCCGAGTGTGGAAAAAAAGAAGTAAAGGAAACAAAATGAGGATCAGGGCGTACACTTAGCGACCAGCGTTGAACTCCAGAGCGTTCAAGGTGAGTTCAGCAACAGAAAATTGAATAATCTTGGACTGCATAGAAGTGGAAAGGATGTCGCCAACAGAAGCAGGCGAGTGTGAATGGGGAAAAAAAAAGGACAGGAAATGGGACCGAAGCGTGCATTGAGCGAGGAGCGTTGGTCACGCAGAAATGTAAAAAAAAAAAGGAGTAGTAAAGACGTCCCGGTAAACATCAAAGAACGTTTACTTATCACCGATTCCCACGCATGCATACGTGGCATATCCTCCGACTTTTTCAATTCATTTCTCCTTCATCGTATCTACACCTTCTCTCTCCCTTCTTTCTCTTTCCCTTCTCCCATCCCCCACTGTAGGGTAAGCAACCAGACTATTGACTGGTTAACATCCCTGCCTTCCTGATTTCTACTCTCTCTCTCTCTCTCTCTCCTTCATCGGAATGCCGCCGGGAAACGAACCCGTGACCTCCATGCTCCGCAACAAAGCTCTGACGTAGGCGTGCATTGAGCTATCGTGGCGTTACACAGCCCGCAGGTTACGTCACAGCATTGGAAAGCGCGCGGGCGCGTGCGCGCGCTAACCGCCTGCTATCTTCGGAACCTTAATGGCGCGCAGCCGCGAGGTCATTAACGTGCCCGAACAGGGCGAGCGGCTGGCACCGTTCTCTGGCGACCCGCGGGTCTCGCACGCGGAGAGCCCTATTCGCCTGTGCACCATCATGTGCGCACGCGATTGGCTTGGAAAAGGAGCCTCGCATGCATATAGTGCTATGGGTATATATATCTATCTATACGCTATATGGTCTATATTTAGGGACTTCGGTCTGGAGGCGCACGTCGTCGCGCGTACTTCGCGTGCAATCTTCGTGCGATGCCTGTACACGTGCGCGTGGCGCGCTCACCTCAAGCTCACTTTCACCGCGCGGTTTCGCTGCTTCCCCTTCGGCCGAAGAACGTGCCCTCGAATGCGCCGTTATTCGAGCGTAGAAAAAGACTGCAGCCACCGCGCGCGCATGCAAATGCACGGCCCATTCAAATCGGGCTGCAGTGCGTGCGTGCCCTCCGCGAGACATTTTGCTTATGTATATGTGTATATAAGTTATACCCTTGACTAAACTAACCCGTGTGTACGCGTGTTTTGTTTATAGACTTCGCGTCTCTTTATGTCCGTGACTGTTCTCTCTTTTTTTTTTTTTACTCTCCTATATGCCTGGCTCCCGTTCAACCTCTAGAAGCAAATCTGAGACTAAACACGCGTCTCTTGGCTAGCCCTGCTGTATGTATACGTGTGTATATAAGCCGCTTGATTTTCAGGGAGCTTGTTAGTTTGAGAATAGGTGCGTGCCTTTCGCCACCTGGGGTTGGGTGACCCACATGGAGGTTATTGTCGTGTCGCTGCCTCTCGAGGCATGTCTGTTTTATGCGGTTGTAAGGCTTATTTATACTGGCGCACTGCGCGGACGCCGGTGTAAATCTACGGCGATTGGCGTCAGTGGACGTTTATCTGCCGGGGTATTGTACGGTGTCCGTCTCCGCTTAATTGCTCTGTTGGCAATCCTCGTAAAAAAATACTGTATGCGCGTTGCCCTGCATGTATTCGTTTCACGGTCCGTCGCTTGTATACTTCGCGGATGCGAAGTCCCGCTCGCGGCAGTAACAGGTCGCGCGCGATCGTTGCGGCATTTAAGTCTCGTTGTATGCAACACCGCTCCTCCCTCATGCGCAACGCGGTGGCCTGTCCAGTAACGGGTTGTTAACCGGGTACCCGTTGATTTTTTTTTCTTTTCTGTTACGTTTTTCGGGCTGGATCACCATTTTAGCAATAATCACCACCTTCAGAAAGAACCTTGCGACAAACCTATAGTTGTGGACGGTCGAAGCTGCATTTTTTCTGCGCCCTACACGTAAGTACTTGCCATATTGTTGCACTGATGTAGCGTCATACTTATCATTATCGTGACACAATGATAAGCGCTGGACAAGAGATTCGTCGCTTGTCAAGAGTCATCCAGGGGCTGTTGTCTCACGCTGAGCGTGCCCGTCAAACATATTTTCCCGCCCTTTCGATCCTCAGTCCTGGGTAGCCAACCGGACTCAATCCTGGGGCGGCTTGCGCGAACGTTTAGTAACGAAAATAATAACGAATTTAAGAACGCGTTATTAAATGTTCCTTGGACAACGCCTAGTCCGTACAAGAACGCGTTCTTCAATTACTTATTATTTTAGTTGTTAAATGTCCGTGCAAGCCGTCCCTGGTTAGCCTCCCTGCCTTTCATTTATCCTTCGCATCTCTCATCTTGAGTTAGTCCCCTGTTTAACCGCCCGCATTAACCAAGGGTTATATGTTGAAATATGTTGAAATATATGCTGAAATACGTTATATATGAAGCATGCTGAAATCCGCGGATTCGTGTATGCAGCGTATGAGTAATATCGTTTTACCTGTTGTGATAACGACTGGAGATCTCATGTTTATGCGAGCCTCCGGATGTTGAAGGGAGAGACAAAAACGCTTTCTTCCACGTTCCTGTCAATGACCAAACAAGTACTCCTCGTACAATTGGCATAGAATAGCATCAAAGTGAGATGACATACACTTGATCCATAAAAGGTACAGCAAATGCTAAACATCTGAGTGTGCAAGATTGCAGGTCTTCAGGTATACATATTATTGTTCGTTTTCTTCTTTTTTCTTTTTTGTGTGCAAATACTCAGTGTCAATACGATTCGAACAGTCTTAGTTGTCTAAGAATGCCAAGGCTGCTTAACGTGTCCTTTGTTGATAAAACGGATATAGTTATCAATTCACCCAACCATTACACTAAGGACTATACGCTTCAAGAATCATCGTTGCGCAGATGCACCGGTTTTGGAGATAACGTGCGAATTAGTTATTTTTGCTCATAATCCAGCTTTCTTTTTATGTATGATCAAGGGACTTCACTCGTGGAGGTGGTCTGCAGATCTGTTGCCGCATTTTATGCGAAACGGGCGGCCCGCCATCATATTTGCGGCGCTGAGAGTGATGTACTTTGTTATTTCATTATATGGCTTTGAAATATTCGGTAGTGCATTCGATATTCGTGGCTTCTCCTCGGCAATTTGTATTCGATTCTACTGTTCCACGCTTCGAGCACTCCTATACTTCTCTCTCTCTCAGAACTGGCGTAGCTTTTGATTTTGTTAGCATTCGAGCGAATTCGAGGCTGTAGTGCATCGCGAATGTGGTCATTTTAGACAAGGGCACCCTTCCGATCGCGTGCGCCCGCCTCTGGCACCGACCCGCTGTAAAACCGGTTCCGTTAGCCAGCCGCAACCACGTGACCCCGCTCCTTGTCCTTTCGTCGTCGAGCGAAGATTGCACGCACAGCC